>NC_088408.1:21849301-21974301 GCF_034236695.1 Oncorhynchus nerka
GAGAGAGTGAGAGAGAGACAGACGGACACATCCTATTTACATTTAAGTCATGTAGCAGACTCTTATCCAGAGCAATTTACAGTTAGTGCATTCATCTTAAGATAGCTAGGTGGGACAACTACGTATCAGTCATAGTAAGTCAATCCTTTCTCAATAAAGTATCTCACAGCAAAGTCAGTGCTAGTAGGTGACAAAGTCAAGTGTGAGTGTTAGTTCACGAAGGACAAATGAGTTAGCTGGGATTATTGAATGACTGACTCACCCACATACTGAGTCGATGCATAAATTGTGTTTGGTGTCAAGTTTGTTGCTGCTTCCTACAACAAATAACCTTACAATCATCCTAAAACCTAATCCTCCTAGCAATCATGTCCAGTACTGTAGCCAGAGGCTTTAAAGTGGGGCTTTAGAAATGAGAACAATGACTTGTAGAGGATTGGCTCACTGTTACGCAACACTCGTTTTGGGGGGCCAGCAAATCCCTTACATATATACCACTGGAGGGGGCTCCACGCGCACACACACACACACACACACACACACACACACACACACACACACACACACACACACACACACACACACACAAACACAGTGTGGCCAGTTTATTAGGTACCCGGTTAAACACCTCTGAATTCTTCAGGGCATGGAAACGTTGCTCAATTGGTATCAAGGGACCTAAGGTGTGCCAGGAAAACATTCCCCACACCGTTACACCAACGCCACCAGCCTTTACCTCTGCCATCAGCATGACGCAACAGGAGCCAGGATTCATCGGACCAGGCAATGTTTTTCCACTCCTCAGTTGTCCAGTGTTTGTGATGGCGTGCCCACTGGAACCACTTCTCCTTGTTTAGCTGATAGGAGTGGAACCCAGTGGGGACGTCTGCTTGCTGCAATAGCCCATCCGTGACGAGGATCGACGAGTTGTGCGTTCCGAGATGCCGTCCTGCACACCACTGTTGTACTGCTCCGTTATTTGCCTGTTTGTGGCCTGCCTGCTAGCTTGCACGATTCTTGCCTTTCTCCTTCGACCTCTCATCAACGAGCTGTTTGGATATTATGTGTTTGCTGCACCATTCTCCTTCGACCTCTCATCAACGAGCTGTTAGGATATTATGTGTTTGCCGCACCATTCTCCTTCGACCTCTCATCAACGAGCTGTTAGGATATTATGTGTTTGCTGCACCATTCTCTTCGACCTCTCATCAACGAGCTGTTAGGATATTATGTGTTTGCAGCACCATTCTCCTACCTCTCATCAACGAGCTGTTTGGATATTATGTGTTTGCTGCACCATTCTCCTTCGACCTCTGATCAACGAGCTGTTAGGATATTATGTGTTTGCTGCACCATTCTCCTTCGACCTCTCATCAACGAGCTGTTAGGATATTATGTGTTTGCTGCACCATTCTCCTTCGACCTCTCATCAACGAGCTGTTAGGATATTATGTGTTTGCCGCACCATTCTCATTCGACCTCTCATCAACGAGCTGTTAGGATATTATGTGTTTGCTGCACCATTCTCCTTCGACCTCTCATCAACGAGCTGTTAGGATATTATGTGTTTGCCGCACCATTCTCCTTCGACCTCTGATCAACGAGCTGTTAGGATATTATGTGTTTGCTGCACCATTCTCCTTCGACCTCTCATCAACGAGCTGTTTGGATATTATGTGTTTTTCGCACCATTCTTGGTAAACCCTAAACACTGTTGTGAGTAAAAAGCCCAGGAGGCCGTTTCTGAGATACTGGCACCGATGATCATAACAGGCTCAAAGTCACTTAGGTCACTTGTTTTGCCAATTTTTATGTTCAATCAAACAGTAACTGAATTCCTTGATGCCTGCCTGCCTGCTTTATATAGCAAGCCACGGCCACGTGACTCACTGTCTGTAGGAGCAAACCATTTTGATGAACTGGGTGCAGCATGTAATAAACTGTCCACTGAGTGTATATGCAGTCACACGCACATCGGAAAAGGGGTGGGTTAGAATTCTTCCCAAAGGCTTTTCTAAGACATGTACTACTCTACCCCTCAACCATCTTTAAACCTATCTTTCTTTTTTCTCTATCACACCGTCACTTCCTCTCTTTCTATTTCTGTCTCTCCTGCCTCCATCCTCTCTTTTGCATTCCACGGCTATTCTCACCATCCCCCCACTCTCGGTCTCTTTCTCTCTCTCTCTCCTATCTCTCTGATTTCTCTGCAGTCTCTCTCTGTCTCTTTCTCTCCCCTTTCTCTCTGATTTCTATCCACTCTTTCTCTCCCCTTTCTCTCTGATTTCCCTGCAGTCTCTCTATCCACTCTCTGATATCGCTGCAGTCTCTCTCTCTCTCCTTTCTCTCTCAATTCCCTGCAGTCTCTCTCCTCTCTCTCTCTGATTTCCCTGCAGTCTCTCTCTCTGATATCCCTGCAGTCTCTCTCTCTCTCTCTCTCTCAATTCCCTGCAGTCTCTCTCCTCTCTCTATCTCTCCTCCCTCTCTGATTTCCCTGCAGTCTCTCTCTCTCGTGCTCTTTCTCTTTATCTCTCTCTACTTTCTCTGATTTCCCTGCAGTCATTCTCTCTCCGATTTCCCTGCAGTCTCCACTCCACTCCTCTCTCTCTCTCTCTTTCTCCCTGTCTCTCTTTTTCTCTCCACTCTGTCTCTCAGTTCAATTCAAATCAATTCAAGGGGCTTTATTGGCATGGGAAACATATGTTAACATTGTCGAAGCAAGTGAGGTAGATAATATACAAAAGTGAAATTAACAATCAAAATTAACAGTAAACATTACACTCACAGAAGTTTCAAAAGAATAAAGACATAACAAATGTCATATTATATATATACAGTGTTGTAACGATGTACAAATGGTTCAAGTTCTCTCTCTCTCAAATTCAAGCTGATTTATTGGCATGAAAAACATTGAGTCAATATTGCCAAAGCAACAATGTATACAATATCTCTCTTCTCAGATTTCCCTGCAGTCTCTTTCTCTCTCAAAACAATTCAATTCAAGGGGCTTTATTGGCATGGGAAACATGTGTTAACATTGCCAAAGCAAGTGAGGTAGGTAATCTACAAAAGTTAAATAAACAATCAAAATTAACAGTAAACATTACACATACAGAAGTTTCAAAACAATAAAGACATTACAAATGTCATATTATATATATACAGCGTTTTAACAATGTACAAATGGTTAAAGGACACAAGATAAAATAAATAGGCATAAATATGGGTTGTATTTACAATGGTGTTTGTTCTTCACTGGTTGCCCTTTTCTCGTGGCAACAGGTCACAAATCTTGCTGCTGTGATAGCACACTGTGGAATTTCACCCAGTAGATATGGGAGTTTATCAAAATTGGATTTGTTTTTTGAATTCTTTGTGGATCTGTGTAATCTGAGGGAAATATGTCTCTCTAATATGGTCATACATTGGGCAGGAGGTTAGGAAGTGCAGCTCGGTTTCCACCTCATTTTGTGGGCAGTGAGCACATAGCCTGTCTTCTAATGAGATGTCTGCCTACGGTGGCCTTTCTCAATAGCAAGGCTATGCTCACTGAGTCTGTACATAGTCAAAGCTTTCCTTAAGTTTGGGTCAGTCACAGTGGTCAGGTATTCTGCCGCTGTGTACTCTCTGTTTAGGGCCAAATAGCATTCTAGTTTGCTCTGTTTTTTTGTTAATTCTTTCCAATGTTAATTCTTTCTTTTTGTTTTCTCATGATTTGGTTGGGTCTAATTGTGCTGCTGTCCTGGGGCTCTGTAGGGTATGTTTGTGAACAGAGCCCCAGGACCAGCTTGCTTAGGGGAATCTTCTCCAGGTTCATCTCTCTGTAGGTGATAACTTTGTTATGGAAGGTTTGGGAATCGCTTCCTTTTAGGTGGTTGTAGAATTTAACATCTCTTTTCTGGATTTTGATAATTAGTGGGTATCAGCCTAATTCTGCTCTGCGTGCATTATTTGGTGTTCTACGTTGTACACGGAGGATACTTTTGCAGAATTCTGCGTGCAGTCTCAATTTGGTGTTTGTCCCATTTTGTGAAGTCTTGGTTGGTGAACGGACCCCAGGCCTCACAACCATAAAGGGCAATGGGCTCTATGACTGATTCAAGTATTTTTAGCCAAATCCCAATTGGTATGTTGAAATTTATGTTCCTTTTGATGGCATAGAATGCCCTTCTTGCCTTGTCTCTCAGATCGTTCACAGCTTTGTGGAAGTTACCTGTGGCGCTGATGTTTAGGCCAAGGTATGTATATTTTTTTTGTGTGCTCTAGGGCAACAGTGTCGAGATGGAATTTGTATTTGTGGTCCTGGTGACTGGACCTTTTTTGGAACACCGTTATTTTGGTCTTACTGAGATTTACTGTCAGGGCCAAGATCTGACAGAATCTGTGCATAAGATCTAGGTGCTGCTGTAGGCCCTCCTTGGTTGGTGACAGAAGCACCAGATCATCAGCAAACAGCAGACATTTGACTTCGGATTCTAGTAGGGTGAGGCCGGGTGCTGCAGACTTTTCTAGTGCCCGCGCCAATTCGTTGATATATATGTTGAATAGGGTGGGGCTTAAGCTGCATCCCTGTCTCACCCCACGACTCTGTGTGAAGAAATGTGTGTGTTTTTTGCCAATTTTAATCGCACACTTGTTGTTTGTGTACATGGATTTTATAATGTCGTATGTTTTACCCCCAACACCACTTTCCATCAGTTTGTATAGCAGACCCTCATGCCAAATTGAGTCGAAAGCTTTTTTGAAATCAACAAAGCATGAGAAGACTTTGCCTTTGTTTTGGTTTGTTTGGTTGTCAATTAGGGTGTGCAGGGTGAATACATGGTCTGTTGTACGGTAATTTGGTAAAAAGCCAATTTGACATTTGCTCAGTACATTGTTTTCATTGAGGAAATGTATGAGTCTGCTGTTAATGATAATGCAGAGGATTTCCCCAAGGTTACTGTTGACGCATATTCCACGGTAGTTATTGGGGTCAAATTTGTCTCCACTTTTGTGGATTGGGGTGATCAGTTCTTGGTTCCAAATATTGGGGAAGATGCCAGAGCTAAGGATGATGTTAAAGAGTTTTAGTATAGCCAATTGGAATCTGTTGGCTGTATATTTGATCATTTAATTGAGGATACCATCAACACCACAGGCCTTTTTGGGTTGGAGGGTTTTATTTTGTCCTGTAACTCATTCAATGTAATTGGAGAATCCAGTGGGTTCTGGTAGCCTTTAATAGTTGATTCTAAGATCTGTATTTGATCATGTATATGTTTTTGCTCTTTATTCTTTGTTATAGAGACAAAAAGATTGGAGAAGTGGTCTACCCATACATCTCCATTTTGGATAGATAATTCTTTGTGTTGTTGTTTGTTTAGTGTTTTCCAATTTTCCCAGAAGTGGTTAGTCTATGGATTCTTAAATTACATTGAGCTGATTTCTGACATGCTGTTCCTTCTTTTTCCGTAGTGTATTTCTGTATTGTTTTAGTGATTCACCATAGTGAAGGCGTAGACTCAGGTTTTCCGGGTCTCTATGTTTTTGATTGGACAGGTTTCTCAATTTCTTTCCTAGATTTTTGCATTCTTCATCAAACCATTTGTCATTGTTGTTCATTTTCTTCGGTTTTCTATTTGAGATTTTTAGATTTGATAGGGAAGCTGAGAGGTCAAATATACTGTTAAGATTTTTACACCTTCACTATTACAGTGGAACGTTTTACCCAGGAAATTGTCTAAAAGGGATTGAATTTGTTGTTGCCTAATTGTTTTTTGGTAGGTTTCCAAACTGCATTCCTTCCATCTATAGCATTTCTTAATGTTACTCAGTTCCTTTGGCTTTGATGCCTCATGATTGAGTATTGCTCTGTTTAAGTAGACTGTGATTTTGCTGTGGTCTGATAGGGGTGTCAGTGGGCTGACTGTGAACGCTCTGAGAGACTCTGGGTTGAGGTCAGTGATAAAGTAGTCCACAGTACTACTGCCAAGAGATGAGCTATAGGTGTACCTACCATAGGAGTCCCCTCGAAGCCTACCATTGATTATGTACATACCCAGCGTGCGACAGAGCTGCAGGAGTTGTGACCCGTTTTTGTTGGTTATGTTGTCATAGTTGTGCCTAGGGGGGCATATGTGGGAGGGAATGTTGTCACCTCCAGGCAGGTGTTTGTCCTCCTGTGTGCTGCGGGTGTCAGGTTCTTGTTCGGTTCTGGCATTTAGGTCGCCACAGACTAGTACATGTCCCTGGGCCTGGAAATGATTGATTTCCCCCTCCAGGATGGAGAAGCTGTCTTCATTAAAGTATGGGGATTCTAGTGGGGGGATATAGGTAGCACACATGAGGACATTTTTCTCTGTTAGGATCATTTCCTTTTGAATTTCTAGCCAAATGTAGAATGTTCCTGTTTTGATTAATTTAATGGAGTGAGTTAGGTCTGCTCTATACCAAATTAGCATACCCCCTGAGTCCCTTCCCCGTTTCACACCTGGTAGTTTGGTGGATGGGACTACCAGCTCTCTGTAACCTAGAGGGCAACCAGTGGGTCCGTCTCCTCTATACCAGGTTTCTTGCAGGATGACAATGTCTGTATTACCGATTTCTTTGGTGAAGTCCGGGTTCCTGCTCTTTAGGCCAAAGGCAGATGACCTCAGGCCTTGGATATTCCAGGATGATATAGTGAAGGCTTTTTGTTCCATAGAGTGTCCAATGTTGTTGGTCGTGGTTTGGCCTCAGGCCAGTAAGTGTGAGCAGAGCCTGCTGAGCATCTGGTACATGCCATTGGCTTGGGCGAGTGTAAGAGTGGGGGTTGGGACTGTTTCCCCGCTCACTACCTGGGCGTATGTGTGGCTTCCATGTTGAGGCCCTCTTTGCGGGGGTGGGGTGCATGGGGTGGGCAGGAGTGGCATAGGTCTGATCTGAGGGGGCCTAAATGGGGTGTGGGCATGGTTGATGTGGGGGGGTGTTGATTGGTTGGGGTGGGGGTGTGGATGTGTCTGGGGGTGCTGTGGTCTGGATGTAATTCCTCTTGGCATGGGTCCTCTATGTGTAGGTCCAGGAGGGGGGGTCCCGCAGGTCTGGGAGAGTGTCTCGCTGGTCTGGGTGGGGTGTCTATTGATCTGTTGCTCCTGTGTGAAGTGTTGGGGATACGTTTGAGAGCGATGTCCTTTAGACTTCGGGCAAAGGTGGGCACTGCTGCCTTGTAGAGGTGGACCTGGTCATAGAGGCTGTTCAAGTCCAGGGTGGAGTGGTGGGCCAGGAAAACATTTGGTTTTGAGGCACAGTCACGGGAAATACTTGCGCTTACCCGCTGTATTGTGGCAGGGTGAAAGTATTTTCGTGGTAGCAGGGTGGAGATAACCACTTGTGCTTTGGGGAAAGTAGAAGAAGCCTTTTCAATCACTCCCTTCAGTGCTGTGGCCACCCTTTCCTGCTGTGCTCTCAGGTCGTTTGTGCCTGTGTGTATTATTATGTGGCTAGGTGAGCCTAGTTTGGCCTCAGACAGAAGGTCTAGGAGTTTAGACACACTGTGTTTGGGAAAAAGTTTTTTTCCTTCTATATATTTCCCATTTGAGTCCATAAGTACTACAATCTATGTCTTGTGTTTGTCCTCAGTGGGTGTGGGGGGGTTGTCAGGAGGGCTATCAGGGTGGCTGACAGGGGGGGTGCTCAGAGGGGGTGAGAGCCGCTGGGCTTGGGGTTCTTCATTTTTCTGTTCTGCTGTGATGTCGACTCTATGGTCAGGGTCTGGTGTGGACTGTTCTGCTGTGGTGTCGAGACTTTTGTCGGGTGCTGAGGTGGGCTGTTCTGCTGGCTTCTCTGTGGGGGTAGCCACCTCTCTAGTGGGTTGTTGTCTGTCACACGCCATCCCCCTCACCCTCTCCTCCGTCCCCCTCACCCTCTCCTCCATCCCCCTCAACCACTCCTCCTCCAGCAGTCTGATCCTCTCCTCTAGTGCTCTGTTCTTCTCCTGATCCGGCTCTTTCTCCTGTTGAAGTTGTCTCACCACTGTCCAGAGTGCAGATATGTCTCTCTCCACCTCCAGCATTCCGGGTCTGGTTAAGGGGGTGTTGTTGTGCTGGACTGTTGTCTGGGTCTGTGCTGACTGGAGTGTAATCACCTGCTGTTCCAGCTCCACCTGCGTTACCTCCAGCTGGGTGAATTTATCCTTCATTTCAATGAGGGAGGAGTAATCTGTGCTGGGAGGTTGACTGTCCGCTTGGGGTTGCTCATCTGTGGGGTTATATAATGAAGAGGTCTGGTCTGACCCACTCGGGGTGGGGGTATCTTTATCAAGGGAGAGCTTCTCCTGCTGGGCTGATTCTTTAATTTGGTGAAAGTCCAGCTGAAACTGTTTGGGGTTGCCCTGTACCATTACTGTTCCGGACTTATAGAGGTTTATATTAGCTGACTCAGAGTCCTTGTTGTCTAGAATCCTGAGTTTCCACCCCTCGTTAACCCCCCCTCTCTTAACAAAGGGGTAGTGTGCTAATGTAGCACTGTGCCATGCCAGGGGATGGTTTGTGTGGAAGATAAGGTTGCTGATGTTCCCATTTTTGTAATAGTGAGCAAAAAGTGTCTCTTGATTTTCCATAAGGAGCTTCATTTTGTAATCTTTTCTTGCCTTATCATTCTTTACATGCACAGGGTACTGTATTTTAATTACCTCTGAACAGCGGAAGGCAGCTTCTAAGGCCTCTCCATTTGTTTGGGGTAGACTGTTTGACTCTCCTGCCATTGTTGGGCTAAAGGGCTTTGACACCTCTCACTTGACATGTCAGTGCTAATTGAAGCTGTATCAAGCTTGGCAGAATTATGTTAGAATTCAGTCCTTATAAAGTAATGTTGTGTATTTTTCTTCTTGGCATTTGGAAATAGAATATAGTTTCAGACTAAACATTACTCACTCAGTTCCAGGTTGGATGGTGTTTTCAGGTTTCTGTTGTTTTCCAGAGAATTTGCTGTATAGAATAATAGTCCTTGGTAGTTGTGAACCTTCCAGGTGATTCCGTAATTCCGTCCAAAATCAGGTTGTAAGTTTTGATTTGAAGTGAGGGTTATGTTGTAGAGGGTAGAATCCAGTATGTGTTCCTGACATAAAATCCAAGTTTATCTAACTCCTAATCTATCTTTTTTCAAGTAAATGCTGAAAAATGCAAGAGCTCATCTGATCGTGACCTCTGCTCTCTGCTCTACCTCTGTCTCTCTTCTCTCCTCTCTCTCTGTCTCCTCTCTGCTCTACTTCTGTCTCTCTTCTCTCCTCTCCTCTCTCTCTCTCTCCTCTCTCTCCTCTCCTCTCTTCTGTCTCCTCTCTCTCTACTTCTCTCTCTCTCCTCTCTCCTCTCCTCTCCTCTCTCTCTGTCTCCTCTCTGCTCTACCTCTGTCTCTCTTCTCTCCTCTCTCTCTGCTCTACTTCTGTCTCTCTTCTCTCCTCTCCTCTCCTCTCTCTCTGTCTCCTCTCTGCTCTACCTCTGTCTCTCTTCTCTCCTCTCCTCTCCTCTCTCTCTGTCTCCTCTCTGCTCTACTTCTGTCTCTCTTCTCTCCTCTCTCTCTGTCCCTCTCGCCCTCTCAATTCAATTCAATTCAATTCAATTTGCTTTATTGGCATGACGTAACAATGTACATATTGCCAAAACTTATTTTGAATATTTACAATATGAAAATAATAAGAATCAAAATGGTCAACGGGACAACAGTAACAACAATAACAAAGGATCAAAATAACCAAACATTGAACAATAACAATACGTATACAGTAGAGGACATGTGCAGGTTGATTGGTCTGTCAGACACTGTCTCTCAACTTATGGCAGTCAGCAATGTAGTGCCCTGCCAACCCACAGCTCTCTGCGTCCTCCCCCAACAGGACAGGTAGCCTACTCTCATCAGAGAGGTCTTTCAAACCTTCAATAAGGGTTTCAAATTTGTGGAAATTACACTCTCTAATTGTTTTATATTTTTCACATTTTGTCAGGAAATGCAGCTCCGTCTCAGGTTCTGCTGTTGTGCAGTGGTTGCACAGCCTTTCCTCTACAGGGAGCCAGGTTTTCCTGTGTCTACCCTTCTCAATGGCAAGGCTGTGCTCACTGAGCCTGTACTTTGTCAAGGTTTTGATCAGTAACCTTGGTCAAATAGTTAGCCATGGCGTACTGTCGATATAGGGCCAGATAACACTGCATTTTGATTTGTGCTTCCCAAATCTCTCCCTCTCTCTGTCCCCTCTCTCTCTCTCTGTCCCTCTCTCTCTGTCCCTCTCTCTCTCTCTGTCCTTCTCTCTCTCTCTCTGTCCCTCTCTCTCTCTCTGTCTGTCCCCCTCTCTCTCTCTCTCGCTCTCTCTCTCTGTCCCTCTCTCACTCTGTCCCTCTCTCTCTCTGTCTCTCTCTCTCTCTCTCTCTCTCTCTCTCTCTGTCTGTCCCTCTCTCTCTCTGGCCCTCTCTCTCTCTGACCCTCTCTCTCTCTGGCCCTCTCTCTCTCTGTCTGTCCCTCTCTCTCTCTCTGTCTGTCCCTCTCTCTCTCTCTGTCTGTCCCTCTCTCTCTGTCCCTCTCTCTGTCCCCTTTCTCTCTCTCTCTCTGTCCCCCCTCTCTCCTTCCCCCTTTCTCTCTCTGTCCCCCTTTCTCTCTGTCCCCCTCTCTCTATGTCCCCTCTCTCTCTGTCCCTCTCTCTCTCTCTCTCTGTCCCCCTTTTTTCTCTCTCTCTGTCCCCCTTTCTCTCTCTGTCCCCCTTTCTCTCTGTCCCTCTCTCTATGTCCCTCTCTCTCTCTGTCCTCTGTCCCTCTCTCTCTCTCTCTGTCCCCTTTCTCTCTCTCTCTGTCCCTCTCTCTCTCTGTCCCCTCTCTCTCTCTCTCTGTCCCCCTTTCTCTCTCTCTGTCGCTCTCTCTCTCTCTGTCCCTCTCTCTTTCTGTCCCTCTCTCTCTCTCTCTCTGTCCCTTTCTCTCCCTCTCTCTCTGTTCCTCTGTCCCTCTCTCTCTCTGTCCCTCTCTTTCTCTGTCCCTCCCTCTCTCTGTCCCTCTCTCTCTCTCTGTCCCTCTATCTCTCAGTCACTCTCTCTCTGCCCCCCCTCTCTCTCTGTCCCTCTCGCTCTATCTCTCTGTCCCTCTCTCTCTCTGTCCCTCTCGCTCTCTCTCTTTCCCTGTCCCTCTCTCTCTCTGTCCCTCTCTCTCTCTCTCTGTCCCTCTCTCTATCTGTCCCTCTGTGTCTCTCTCTCTCTGTCCCTCTCTCTCTCTGTCCATCTCTCTCTCTGTCCCTCTCTCTCTGTCTCTCTGTCCCTCTCTCAGTCCCCTCTCTCTCTCTGTCCTTCTCTGTCCCTCTCTGTAGCTGTAACTTACTGTAGCTACATAGCCCTCTACCGTGGCTGTAACTTACTGTAGCTACATAGCCCTCTACCGTGGCTGTAACTTACTGTAGCTACATCAAATTGGGCCGTGCCGAACTAGCCCACTAGACAGGCGGGCTCTGGCGCCACCTCAAGGTCCCTTGGGAACATGTCTCCCAGACTCGCCACACCTTCCTCCAGTCTTGCTTCACCCGAGACACCCTCCGAGAGGGGTTCTATTGACGCCTGGGGGTCCACTTCCTAGAATCCATACATCCGGGCATCCCTCCTTCTGGCGTCCCTCCCACCTCTCCGGCTTCCTCCTCCCTTCTGGTTCCCTCGGTTCCCCACGTCTCTGGACATACTGGTCCATAGTTGGAGGAACATCAGGAAATCCCTCCCGATAAGGACCGGCACAGGCAGGTTCAGGACGACTCCCACTGGCCCTGTGTGTTGTCCCTTTGTGGTCTGTAGGTGGAGGAGTGTGGTAGGGTAGTCCTTAGTCTCATCGTGTATACACGTGATGGCCACGGTGTCAGTCAGGTTCGGGGACTGGGCGAAGTCAGGGCAGATCAGGGTCACCATACACCCGGAGTCCACAAGTGCCATGGTGTCCTTTCCGTTGGCTCTTACCGGGGTGACAGGGGAAGGACCACTCTCCTCAGCCCAGCATGCCATCAGCAAGCCGCAGGGACGCCCGGTGGCTACCTCACTGGCCGAGGCCGAAGGCATTGGGACATCGTGGATGGGACAGTTCCAGGCGTAGCACTTCCTGCTGTCCAGGTTTAGGAAAAGGCGTCATCTCGGGTAGCTGGCTGTTGGTGTCCCCCCCCTCCTTGGCCGGGGTCCTGGCGTTGTCCTCCGCCCTTTTGTGGTTGTGGAGGGTTCCGCCTTCTGTGGTTGCGCAGGACCTCCAAAGCCACCTGTTGTCCTTCCACCAGTTCCACCAGCTGATCTGCGCTCTGTGGGTTAGCTTGGCTTGCTAACTTTTTAGCTTCGGAAGGGTGAGAGTGTAGAAATGTATCTATGACCACTTTCTCGATGGACTTGAGTGTCAGTGGTTCAACAGTTAGCCAGCTCTTGGCCAGCCTAATTAGATCATGCATTTGCGATCGGAGGGAAGCTATAGCATCTTACGCCCAGTCATGGAATGTTTGTGCCCTGCTAATCAGGGTGTAACCATACCAGCGCAGGACTTCCTTTTTCAGCCCCTCGCAATGCGTCGCCTGGCCAACCGTCAGATCCTGATAGGTCTTCTGTGCCGCGCCTGACAGGAAGGGTTCTAGCAGGCTGGCCCATTGCTCATGGGGCCATTTCTCCCTGCTCGCCGTCCTCTCGAAGGCAAGCCTCGATGTCATTAACCTCTGTCAGCTTCAGTATAAACCTACTGGGTTTGGGGTGAGAGACTGCTGCGTCTGCCACCATGCCAGCCTGGGCGGCTGTCAGCTGGCTAAGTTTAGCTCGCAGGGGAGTGGTCTGCTGACGCTGTTCCTCCAGCAGCTCCTGATGCATATCCTGCTGGGCTTTGTTCACCTCCATCAGCTGTTTCACCAATGCTTCCATTGTGCTCCGTGTCTGTTTGGTTATTAAACTTGGGTTGGGTTGCCCACATTCTCTACCACATGTAGCAGGTTCAAGGGGGTGGGGTTTCCACGTCACCAAGTTGAATAACCAAACACGCACACAAAGCACAACTAGAATACAAATGGGGAATTTATTAGCGAGATTTGCACACTGTGGGAAAGGGGGAGAATTCAGCAGCCAGTTCACAGTCCACAATCCGCTCTCGTTGTCCATTCCGTTCTCCAGGGGTAATCCTAAAACTCAGGTCCTCAGCCAAACCGGTTCGGTACACAATGGGGGTAATCAGACAGTCCAGGTCACAACGAGTAATCACACAGATAATTCTCTCTCTTTTCACATTCCCCATAACACAGGTTTTACTCTCAGTCCTCTCCCTGTTTGTGCAGCCCGCTTCCTCTTTTATCCCCAAGCACTCCATGGCTTAATGGTCCACAGGCTTGCCTTGTTGGGGCAGGAAGTCCATATAAGGCCTGGGGGTGGAGCCAGCGGGCTGCAAGATATCTCCCTTTAATCACCACTCCCCTCACCTCTCCCTGCCGTCTGCCACAATATGTACATAGCCCTCCTGGGCTGGTTGTTTTGAAAGCTGCTTACCAGAGGAAAACTCGGTCTGTTAAAGCTGATCTAGTCATCAGTTAGAGAGGAGAAATCTGACCAGAGATCACACACCAGATTATTACTTGGTCAACTCTAAAACTTGGATGGAGACAGGGATGGACGGACGGAAGGAGGGAGGGATGGACGGAGGGATGGAGGGAGGGATGGAGGGAGGGATGGAGGGAGGGATGGACGGAGGGATGGACGGAGGGATGGAGGGAGGGAAGGACGGAGGGATGGACGGAGGGATGGAGGGAGGGAAGGACGGAGGGATGGACGGAGGGAAGGACGGAGGGATGGACGGAGGGATGGACGGAGGGAGGGAAGGGCGGAGGGATGGACGGAGGGAAGGACGGAGGGATGGACGGAGGGATGGACGGAGGGATGGAGGGAGGGAAGGACGGAGGGATGGACGGAGGGAAGGACGGAGGGATGGATGGACGGAGGGATGGACGGAGGGGACGGGGATGGACGGAGGGATGGACGGAGGGATGGAGGGAGGGAGGAGGGACGGAGGGATGGAAGGACGGAGGGATGGACGGAGGGATGGAGGGAGGGAAGGAGGGAACGGAGGGATGGACGGAGGGAAGGACGGAGGGATGGACGGAGGGAAGGATGGAGGGAGAGGAGGAGGGAGGGATGGACGGAGGGATGGACGGAGGGATGGGAATGGACGGAGGGAAGGAAGGACGGAGGGATGGAAGGAGGGAGGGATGGACGGAGGGGGAAGGACGGAGGGAAGGACGGAGGGATGGACGGAGGGATGGAGGGAGGGATGGACGGAGGGATGGACGGAGGGAGGGATGGATGGGGGAAGGACGGAGGGATGGACGGAGGGATGGAGGGAGGGATGGGAGGGAAGGACGGAGGGAAGGACGGAGGGATGGACGGAGGGATGGACGGAGGGATGGAAGGACGGAGGGATGGACGGAGGGATGGACAGAGGGATGGACAGAGGGAGGAAGGACGGAGGGATGGACGGAGGGAAGGACGGAGGGATGGACGGAGGGAAGGACGGAGGGATGAAGAACGGAGGGAAGGAGGGATGGAGGGAGACGGAGGGAAGGACGGAGGGAAGGACGGAGGGATGGACGGAGGGAAGGACGGAGGGATGGACGGAGGGATGGAAGGACGGAGGGATGGACGGAGGGATGGAAGGACGGAGGGATGGACGGAGGGATGGAAGGACGGAGGGATGGACGGAGGGATGGAAGGACGGAGGGATGGATGAAACAGTTACACATACATGTTTCTGATTAAAAACTACAGACCTGTAGCGCTCCCCTCGGTCATCATGAAAACCTTTGAGCTCCTTGTCCTGTCCCATCTCAAAACCACCACGCACGCCCTCCTCGACCCCATGAAGTTTGCCTACAGAGCCAATAGTTCTGTGGACAACGCCGTCAACATGGACCTTCACTACAGCCTCCAACACCTCGAAAACCCAAGGACAAAAGTACTAAAAAGTACCCAAGGACGTAGTATCTGCACCAGATGGAGAAACTCCAACTCTCTCGGACAATTCAAGTTTGGTTCTACACGTCCATCATTGAGTCCATCCTCACCTCTTCTATCACTGTCTGGTTTGGCTCTGTATCTGCCCGCTACAAGGGCAAACTGCAGCACCTCCAGGACAAGGAAGCGTGCAGGTAACATGATCGCTGACCCTGCCCAACCTGGACACGCTGGACACCCTGCCCAACCTGGACACCCTTCCCACCCTGGACACCTTTCCCACCCTGGACACCTTTCCCACCCTGGACACCCTTCCCACCCTGGACACCTTTCCCACCCTGGACACCTCACCCACCCTGGACACCTTTCAGGGGGACCTTGCATGCGCTGCAGGATTTTAATCCACGACGGCGTAGTGTGTTACTAATGGTTTTCTTTGAGACTGTGGCGCCAACTCTCTTGAGGTCATTGACCAGGTCCTGCCGTGTAGTTTTGGGCTGATCTCTCACCTTCCTCATGATCATTGATGCCCCACGAGGTGAGATCTTGCATGGAGTCCCAGACCGAGGGTGATTGACCATCATCTTGAACTTCTTATATTTTCTAATAATTGCGCCAACAATTGTGGCCTTCTCATCAAGCTGCTTGCCTATTGTCCTGTAGCCCATCCCAGCCTTGTGCAGGTCTACAATTTTATCCCTGATGTCCTTACACAGCTCTCTGGTCTTGGCCATTGTGGAGAGGTTGGAGTCTGTTTGATTGAGTGTGTGGACAGATGTATTTTATACAGGTAACGAGTTCAAACAGGTGCAGTTAATACAGGTAATAAGTGGAGAACAGGAGGGCTTCTTAAAGAAAAACTAACAGGTCTGTGAGAGCCAGAATTCTTACTGGTTGGTAGGTGATCAAATACTTATGTCATGCAATAAAATGCAAATTAATTACTTAAAAATCATACAATGTGATTTTCTGGATTTTGTTTTAAATTCCGTCTCTCACAGTTGAAGTGTACGTATGATAAAAAATGACAGACCTCTACATGCTTTGTAAGTAGGAAAACCTGCAAAATCGGCAGTGTATCAAATACTTGTTCTCCCCACTGTATATCCCCTCTGTAAATGGTATATTCCCACTGTAATCAGCCTATACTCCAGAATTTTAAGTTTTATGTTTACTCTACCGACATTGTATATTCGGTACAAATGTAGGATCTTAATTTGGTCACTCTTTTGTTGCTGAGAATGTTCCTGCACAGCATTAAATGTAGTTTATTTGAGTTCAAAAAGTATTTTTGAAGTATTTAATTTCCCCTTTGAAATGTCAGACTTCATTTGCCCAAATGAAAAATGTATCAACCCCTACAAAAATGTCCATTCATTATCATCCACAGATTAATTCACATTTCCTGTTGCTGAATAATTATTGTCCTGCTGTAGCAAACTGTATGATGTCTATGTGGACTTGTGTCTGTATTCTGTTTGTCAGTTACAGAGAGCACCTTCACACTGAAGCAGATTATGGGTCTGTGTAAATATACTTGGTGAATTAAGGTGATTCTGATACAACAGCCAAACATAATCATGTTCGATAACAAAGATGGTGCTGAAGACAAAAGACACTTTACAGAATATCTAAACGTGTTTCTGAGCACTCTGCAACCATGACGACAGCGGCCATACCAGGGAAGGATGCTCCAAGGCACCATGGGAGCTGCGAGGGTTTAGGAGGAGTGGAGGAAAGAAGGAAGAGAAGAAGAGGTGGAGCGGCGTGCAGAGAGAAGTGAGAAAAGAGAGAGGGCAGGCGGAAAGAACAAACACACACACACACACACACACGGCCACCGCAGCAGCCCTCAGAGACAAACAAAACACAACACCACTGTCATCACCCCAGCAGTCTTGGCAAGCTTCTTTACAAGCCATCAAAGCCTCCCCCTCTCGTTCCTTCTCTCTTCTTTCCTCTCTTCTCCTCCTCTCGTTCCTTCTCTCTTCTTTCCTCTCTTCTCCTCTCTTTCCTTCTCTCTTCTTTCCTCTCTCCTATCTCCTCCTCTCTTTCCTCTCTCCTCTCTTTCATTCTCTCTCCTCCTCTCTTTCCTTCTCATCCCCCTATCAGGACGTTGACTGCCCAGTTAACACATTACCATTCTACCCCTGCCCCTCTGCAATGACAACCATTCACTGCTGGCTCATATGTAGAAACACAATGTATAGAACAGAACAGACATGGCTGTGTATTCCATAGGATAGAGATTTACATGAATTCTGTACATTGCAATTGTATCTGTACATCAATCTGCAATCCCATCAAAGCCCCTTCTCTCTAATAGACACAGCGATGTACTACTGGTAGCAGGGAAAACAACACATCTCTACTAGATAGGGAATATGATAATGAGTGATGTCATTTGAGATGCAGACCTAGTAAAGTAGACACATGTTAAACAGGGCTTCTTACACTTTTTCAGCTCAAGACCAAATTGACAAATTGTCCGTCCTCCAACAAACCAAATTAAGAAGAAATAGTGTGTGATCATTGATGCATTTTCATAACTAGAGACACCTCTCACATGCCCAGGGACCACTTTGGGTCCTGACCCATTGTTTAAGAGACCCTGCATTAGAGTACTACAGTTAGCGTAGCGTCACAGTAACCAACCCAGTGGTACCCTATCCAGCCCAGCCTAGCGTCACAGTTATCAACCCAGTGGTACCCAGTACATTGTACAGTAACCTACCTGACTTTAAACTCCTGCGCTGTGACCTGGACCTGGGCTCCAGCAGGCACTGCCTCAGTACAGTAGATCTGAGGGAAGTAGAACCGGTGAGACTGCACGTTTATATCCATGGTGCTTGGCAGCTACCGCACATCAGACGCACAGCACAACCCTGCTACAGGAACGATGGAAGGATTTCTCTCCTTTCTCTGTGTCTCTTCTCTTTCTTCTTTCCTTATCCCTGATCTGTCCGTTCCAGGCTGTGGCGTTCCAGGCTGTGGCGTTCCAGGCTGTGGCGTTCCAGGCTGTGGCGTTCCAGGCTGTGGCGTTCTAGGCTGTGGGGTTAGTTAACGAGAGAGTTCTAAGGTTAACGATGGCATCCCAGTCACCGTCTCTCCGGGGTGGTCGTGTATTCACAGTGCGATACAGCCAGACATCCCCCTCTCCTCTCTTCACGCAGAGTCACTCGATCACTTCGGCTGGCTCCTCACAGACACACTAACCCTTTTCCCTAGTAGCAACACAGCCGTACAAGGAGCGGAAAGGACATACATGAATAAATACAAATAAAAGAACAAAGACACTTCCAATGAGAACTCCTTGAGAGAGAAAAAGACCGCAAATAAAAAAATTCTCATTTTCATCAATGCATCCTCTTCCACAGCAGGGATATTTTAGAACAATGAGAGAATATAAAAGAGAAAGAGAGAGAAAAATATAATAAATTAACAATGCAAAAGCAGCCCTCAGTCGAGTGAGAGCATTGAATGAGAGATGAGAGCCCTTTTTTGAATTTTGAGTGGAGAGAGAGAAAGAGAGAGAGAAAGAAAGAGGGAGAGAGAGACAGAGAGAAAGAGGGAGAGACAGAGAGAGAGAGCGAGAGAGAGGGCGAGAGAAAGAAAGAGGGAGAGAGAGACAGAGAGAAAGAGGGAGAGACAGAGAGAGAGAGCGAGAGAGAGCGAGAGAGAGAGAGAGAGAGAGAGAGAGAGAGCAAAAGTGGTAGAGCAAGAGAGAGCGCGGTAGTGTAATAGAGAGAGAGATTCCCAGTGCTGTGAGGCGTTGCCCTCACACTGCCTCTCTCCTCTGTGTGTCTCACTGGATTTACCGCCCTCCCCTCCCCCTCCATCCCCCTCCCAGCAGTGATATGAGCGGTGGGTCGCCAGCCCCCGAGGCCGCTGGTCCTCTCATCCCTCTCCTCTCCTCTTCCAGGGCTCTGATTGGCGGAGCCAGGGATGTGTAAGCCTGCGCAGAACGAGTGAAGAGGAGCGACAGACGTTAATTCATCTGATTGCTCCCATCTTTCTCGCACCTGATTCAATGTGGCATGCCAGGGTGGGGTGGAGCTACATTACTGCTCTGTCTCTCAACACACACACACACACACACACACACACACACACACACACACACACACACACACACACACACACACACACACACACACACACACACACACACACACACAGAGAGAGAGAGAGAAGTATACACAGGTGGGTAAATGGAGATACCAATGCATCTCTGGTTTAAATAAATATCCCAATCAGAGGCAGCTGTTTATCGTTGTCTCATTTTTTGGGTCCTTTTTCATCAATGCATCCTCTTCCACAGCAGGGATATTTTAGAACAATGAGAGAATATAAAAGGCAGCCTGTTTTCCCACTATGGGTTGTGGGTAGTTGTTTCCTGTTTTGTGTTTTGTCACCGAATAGGACTGTTTTGTTTTTGTCGTGTTTTCTCCTTTGTTATTTTTGTGTTCAGTTTAATAAATATCATTTGTTATTTTTGTGTTCAGTTTAATAAATATAACATGAACACTTACCACGCTGCGCATTGGTCCGATTCTTCACACTCCTCGTCAGAAGAGGAGGAAAACTGTTACACAGTGGGTTAACTGCCTGTTCAGGGGCAGAACAACAGATGTTTACCTTGTGGGCTCGGGGATTTGATCTTGCAACCTTTCGGTTACTAGTCCAACACTCTTACCACTAGGCTAAATGCCGCCCCAATGATACATTTTCCATTAGCGCAAATCAAGTCTGAAATTTCAAAGTGGAATTTACAAACTTTAAAAGCCGTTTTAAAACTCAAATACACTACTAGTTTGCATTTCCTGCTGAGCAATAAACGAGTGATCAAATTAAGATCCTACATCTATACAGAACACCCTGCATTTTTCTAAGACACACACCCATTATATTATTTCACTGCATACTACTATTAAAAACATGTTTCAGTCAATGTGATTGAAAGAAGAATCTACATCAAAACCTGCAGTAAAAGCACTGATCAATTCTATAAATAAGTGTCCAGATTACTGTAGAGGTTAGATACAGTGTCCTGTTTACAACACCCACACAGACAGTACAGTAGTCACTCCCTAGCTAACTGATGAGGTCTAAATACACTGTAGAGGTTAGATACAGTGTCCTCTTTACAACACCCACACAGACAGTACACAGTAGTCACTCCCTAGCTAACTGATGAGGTCTAAATACACTGTAGAGGTTAGATACAGTGTCCTCTTTACAACACCCACACAGACAGTACAGTAGTCACTCCCTAGCTAACTGATGAGGTCTAAATACACTGTAGAGGTTAGATACAGTGTCCTCTTTACAACACCCACACAGACAGTACAGTAGTCACTCCCTAGCTAACTGATGAGGTCTAAATACACTGTAGAGGTTAGATACAGTGTCCTCTTTACAACACCCACACAGACAGTACAGTAGTCACTCCCTAGCTAACTGATGAGGTCTAAATACAGTGTAGATGTTAGATACAGTGTCCTCTTTACAACACCCACACAGACAGTACAGTAGTCACTCCCTAGCTAACTGATGAGGTCTAAATACACTGTAGAGGTTAGATACAGTGTCCTCTTTACAACACCCACACAGACAGTACAGTAGTCACTCCCTAGCTAACTGATGAGGTCTAAATACACTGTAGAGGTTAGATACAGTGTCCTCTTTACAACACCCACACAGAGACAGTACAGTAGTCACTCCCTAGCTAACTGATGAGGTCTAAATACACTGTAGAGGTTAGATACAGTGTCCTCTTTACAACACCCACACATACAGTACAGTAGTCACTCCCTAGCTAACTGATGAGGTCTAAATACACTGTAGAGGTTAGATACAGTGTCCTCTTTACAACACCCACACAGACAGTACAGTAGTCACTCCCTAGCTAACTGATGAGGTCTAAATACACTGTAGAGGTTAGATACAGTGTCCTCTTTACAACACCCACACAGACAGTACAGTAGTCACTCCCTAGCTAACTGATGAGGTCTAAATACACTGTAGAGGTTAGATACAGTGTCCTCTTTACAACACCCACACAGACAGTACAGTAGTCACTCCCTAGCTAACTGATGAGGTCTAAATACACTGTAGAGGTTAGATACAGTGTCCTCTTTACAACACCCACACAGAGACAGTACAGCAGTCACTCCCTAGCTAACTGATGAGGTCTAAATACACTGTAGAGGTTAGATGCAGTGTCCTCTGTAATTATTGGGACAGTGACCCTGTTGTGTGTGATGAGGGACTGACTCTGTTGCTGTATGTGATGAGGAACTGAGTCTGTTGTTGTGTGTGATGATGTACTGAGTCTGTTGCTGTGTGTGATGGGGTACTAAGTCTGTTGTTGTGTGTGATGAGGTACTGAGTCTGTTGCTGTGTGTGATGAGGTACTGGGTCTGTTGCTGTGTGTGATGAGGTACTGACTGTTGTTGTGTGTGACAAGGGACTAACTCTGTTGTTGTGTGTGATGAGGTACTGAGTCTGTTGTTGTGTGAATAGGTACTGAGTGTGTTGTTGTGTGTGACGAGGTACTGAGTGTGTTGTTGTGTGATGAGGTACTGAGTCTGTTGTTGAGTGATGAGGTACTGAGTGTGTTGTTGTGTGATGAGGTACTGAGTCTGTTGTTGAGTGATGAGGCACTGAGTGTGTTGTTGTGTGATGAGGTACTGAGTCTGTTGTTGAGTGATGAGGTACTGAGTGTGTTGTTGTGTGATGAGGAGAAGCTCGGGTTAATATTTTAGAGAGGTTCCTCCCTCACCAAACTGCTCCGCTGACAATAGAAGGCTCCTGTAATAAATGTCTTGGTCTCAAGCCACACACATACAGACACACTACCTCAGCTAGGGATCAGCTAGAAATACAACCTTTCAACTATATTGGTCCAAGCTGAGCCAATACTTCAGTCCAGTCTTCTTTTTATTGAGCTAGCAGCAGAACAACAACATTTCAACCATACTGGTCAGGCAGTCTCACATCCAAGCTGAGCAGACAATCCCTCTGTCAGTCTGCCATCCTTTCTCTTTATTGAGCTAGCAGTCTCACATCCAAGCTGAGCAGACAATCCCTCTGTCAGTCTGCCATCCTTTCTCTTTATTGAGCTAGCAGTCTCACATCCAAGCTGACCAGACAATCCCTCTGTCAGTCTGCCATCCTTTCTCTTTATTGAGCTAGCAGTCCCACATCCAAGCTGAGCAGACAATCCCTCTGTCAGTCTGCCATCCTTTCTCTTTATTGAGCTAGCAGTCCGACATCCAAGCTGAGCAGACAATCCCTCTGTCAGTCTACCATCCTTTCTCTTTATTGAGCTAGCAGTCTCAGCTGAGCAGACAATCCCTCTGTCAGTCTACCATCCTTTCTCTTTATTGAGCTAGCCAAGCTGAGCAGACAATCCCTCTGTCAGTCTGCCATCCTTTCTCTTTATTGAGCTAGCAGTCTCGTATCCAAGCTGAGCAGACAATCCCTCTGTCAGTCTGCCATCCTTTCTCTTTATTGAGCTAGCAGTCTCGTATCCAAGCTGAGCAGACAATCCCTCTGTCAGTCTGCCATCCTTTCTCTTTATTGAGCTAGCAGTCTCGTATCCAAGCTGAGCAGACAATCCATCTGTCAGTCTGCCATCCTTTCTCTTTATTGAGCTAGCAGTCTCGTATCCAAGCTGAGCAGACAATCCCTCTGTCAGTCTGCCATCCTTTCTCTTTATTGAGCTAGCAGTCTCACATCCAAGCTGAGCAGACAATCCCTCTGTCAGTCTGCCATCCTTTCTCCTTATTGAGCTAGTAGTAATACAACATGATCACTGAGCATCCTAACCTTTTGTCAGAGGGGAGTATGTGTCCAATCAGAACCAGGTGATGTGTGACTGCTGACACAGTGAACTCTCTATGTGAAGGCAATGGGTCTTTTGACCCACTGGGAATGTGATGAAAGAAATACAAGCTGAAATAAATAATTCTCTCTACTATTATTCTGACATTTCACATTCTCAAAATAAAGTGGTGATCCTAACTGACCTAAGACAAGTAATTTTTACGTGGGGCTTAAATGTCAGGAATTGTGAATCACTGAGTTTAAATGTATTTGGCTAAAGTGTATGTAAACTTACAACTTCAACTGTAACAATACCAGTCGAAAGTTTGGACACAGCTACTCATTCAAGGGTTTTTCTCTATTTTTACTATTTTCTACATTGTAGAATAATAGTGAATACATCAAAACTATGAAATAACACATCTGGAATCATGTAGTAAGCAAAAAAGTGTTAAACAAATCAAATTATTAATTACTCTTGGCATTCTCTCAACCAGCTTCATGAGGAATGCTTTTCCAACAGTCTTGAAGGAGTTCCCACATATGCTGAGCACTTGTTGGCTGCTTTTCCTTCATTCTGCGGTTCAACTCATCGTAGACCATCTCAATTGGGTTGAGGTCAGGTGATTGTGGAGGCCAGGTCATCTGATTCAGCACTCCATCACTCTCCTTCTTGGTGAAATAGCCCTTACACAGCCTGGGGGTATGTTTTGGGGTTATTGTCCTGTTGAGAAAACAATGATAGTCCCACTAAGTGCAAACCAGAAGGGATGGTGTATTGCTGCAGAATACTGTGGTGGCCATGCTGGATAAGTGTGCCTTCAATTCTAAATAAAACACAGACAGTGTCACCAGCAAAGCTCCCCCACACCATAACACTTCCATGTTTCACGGTAGGAACCACACATGCTAAGATCATCCGTTCACCTACTCTGCGTCTCACAAAGACACAGCGGTTTGATGAGTCTCCTATTTGGACTCATCAAACCAATTTGGACTCATCAGACCAAAGGACATATTTGCACCGGTTTAATGTCTGTTGCTCGTGTTTCTTGGCTCAAGCAAGTCTCTTCTTATTATTGGTGTCCTTAACCTTTCTAGGGCAGGCGTTCCGCTAGCGGAACTCCTCCACAACATTCCGCTGACATTCAAATATATTTTTTTGAAATATGTAACTTTCACACATTAACAAGTCCAATACAGCAAATGAAAGATAAACATCTTGGTCATCTACCCATCGTGTCCGATTTCAAAAATGCTTTACAGCGAAAACACAACATATGATTATGAGTCACAAAAAGTAGAAATATAGATAAAAATTAATCACTAACCTTTGATGACCTTCATCAGATGACACTCATAGGACATCATGTTGCACAATACATGTATGTTTTGTTCGATAATGTGCATATTTATATCCAAAAATCTCAGTTTACATTGGCGCGTTACGTGCAGTAATGTTTTGATTCCAAAACATCTGGTGATTTTGCAGAAATACTCATAATAAACATTGATAAAAGATACAACTGTTATTCACAGAATTAAAGATAGACTTCTCCTTAATGCAACCACTGTCAGATTTTTAAAAACTTTACGGAAAAAGCATAATCTGAGAACGCGCTCAGATCCCAATCCAGACAGAGGAATATCCGCCATTTTTGAGTCAACAGAAGTTAGAAACAACACCATAAATATTTACTTACCTTTGATGATCTTCTTCAGAAGGCACTCCCAGGAATCCGAGTTCGACAATAAATGACTGATTTGTTCCAGAAAGTCCATCATTTATGTCCAAATAGCCACTTGTTGTTAGCGTGTTCAGCCCAGTGATCCATCTTCATGAGGCGCAGGCACTTCATCCAGACAAAAACTTGAAATGTTCTGTTACAGTCCTTTAGAAACATGTCAAACAATGTATGGAATCAATCTTTAGGATGTTTTTAACATAAAACATCAATAATGTTCCAACCGGAGAATTCCTTTGTCTTCAGAAAAGCACTGGAACGAGAGGTAACTCTGTCGGGAGCGCGCGTCATGAGCCCAAGGCACTCTGCCAGACCACTGACTCAAACAGGTCTCATGAGCCCCTCTTTTATAGTAGAATCCTCATTCAAATTTCTAAAGACGGTTGACATCTAGTGGAAGCCGTAGGAAATGCAACTTTATCCATACCTCAATGTGTATTCGGTAGGCCAAGCTTTGAAAAACTACAAACCTCAGATGTCCCACTTCCTGGTTGGATTTTTCTCAGGTTTTCACCTGCCATATGAGTGCTGTTATACTCACAGACATTATTCAAACAGTTTTAGAAACTTCAGAGTGTTTTCTATCCAATACTAATAATAATATGCATATATCAGCATCTGGGACAGAGTAGGAGGCAGTTCACTCTGGGCACGCTATTCATTCAAAAGTGAAAATGCTGCCCCCTATCCCAAAAACGTTTTAAGTAGTGGTTTCTTTGCAGCAATTGGACCATGAAGGCCTGATTCACGTGGTCTCCTCTGAACAGTTGATGCTAAGATGTGTCTGTTACTTGAACTCTTTGAATAATTTATTTGGGCTGCAATCCCAGGTGCAGTTCACTTTAATAAACGTATCCTCTGCAGCAGAGGTAACTCTGGGTCTTCCTTTCCTGTGGCGGTCCTCATGAGAGACAGTTTCATCATAGCGCTTGATGGTTTTTGCGACTGCACTTGAAGAAACGTTCAAAGTTCTTGACATTTTCCATATTGACTGACCTTCATGTCTTAAAGTAATGATGGACTGTTGTTTCTCTTTGCTTATTTGAGCTGTTCTTGCCATAATATGGACTTGGTCTTTTACCAAATAGGGCTATCTTCTGTATACCCCCCTAACCTGTCACAACACAACTGATTGGCTCAAACACATTAAGAAGGAAAGAAATTCCACAAATTAACTTTTAACAAGGCACACCTGTTAATTGAAATGCATTCCAGGTGATTACCTCATGAAGCTGGTTGAGAGTATGCCAAGAGTGTGCAAAGCTGTCATCAAGGCAAAGGGTGGCTACTTTGAAGAATCTCCAATATAATATATATTTTGATTTGTTGAACACTTTTTTGGTTACTACATGATTCCATGTGTTATTTCATAGTTTTGATGTCTTCACTATTATTCTACAATGTAGAAAATAGTCCAAAATAAATATGATAATGAGTGCGAATGAATGAAAATGTGTGTCCAAACTTTTGGCTGGTACTGTAGCTTCCACAGATCACACAGACACAAAGAATTAGAGAACAAATCAAACATCGATAAACTACCATATCCGTGAGGCGAAATAACACAATGTTCACAGCAGCAGGTTTGTGGCCTGTTGCCATGAGAAAAGGTCAATAACTGGAGCTCAAACAACGTTGTAAATACCACTAATATTTGCCTGTTTATTTATCTTCCCACACTGTTCGTCCTGTAACTATTTTCACATTGCTAAAACAGTGTACATGTCGCTGATAATATAAAGCTTGAAATGCCTTTATCTTTTTTTAAACCGTTTTGAGTGCAAAGTTTACTGGTAATTTCTAATAGTTTTTGGTTGATGTTATTAAATGAGTTTCTTCTCACTTTTATTTATGACTTATTTCCCATGCCAATAAAGCCCCGTTGAAATGAATTGAAAGAGAGGGCAAGAGAGCAGGTTAGAAAGGGAAAGACACAGACAAACAGACAGATGGAGAAACAGGGAGAGAGAGGGGAAAGCCAGGATAGACGTGGGACCAGGTAGAGAGAGGGGAAAGCCAGGATAGACGTGGGACCAGGTAGAGAGAGGGGAAAGCCAGGATAGACGTGGGACCAGGTAGAGAGAGGGGAAAGCCAGGATAGACGTGGGACCAGGTAGAGAGAGGGGAAAGCCAGGATAGACGTGGGACCAGGTAGAGAGAGGGGAAAGCCAGGATAGACGTGGGACCAGGTAGAGAGAGGGGAAAGCCAGGATAGACGTGGGACCAGGTAGAGAGAGGGGAAAGCCAGGATAGACGTGGGACCAGGTAGAGAGAGGGGAAAGCCAGGATAGACGTGGGACCAGGTAGAGAGAGGGGAAAGCCAGGATAGACGTGGGACCAGGTAGAGAGAGGGGAAAGCCAGGATAGGCGTGGGACCAGGTAGAGAGAGGGAGCCAGGATAGACGTGGGACCAGGTGGGACCAGGTAGACGTGGGACCAGGAAAGCCAGGGGAAAGCCAGGATAGACGTGGGACCAGGTAGAGAGAGGGAAAGCCAGGATAGACGTGGGACCAGGTAGAGAGAGGGGAAAGCCAGGATAGACGTGGGACCAGGTAGAGAGAGGGAAAGCCAGGAGACGTGGGACCAGGTGGGACCAGGTAGACGTGGGGGAGGTAGAGAGGGAAAGCCAGGATAACGTGGGACCAGGTAGAGAGAGGGGAAAGCCAGGATAGACGTGGGGGCAGGTAGAGAGAGGGGAAAGCCAGGATAAACGTGGGACCAGGTAGAGAGAGGGGAAAGCCAGGATAGACGTGGGACCAGGTAGAGAGAGGGGAAAGCCAGGATAAACGTGGGACCAGGTAGAGAGAGGGGAAAGCCAGGATAGACGTGGGACCAGGTAGAGAGAGGGGAAAGCCAGGATAGACATGGGACCAGGTAGAGAGAGGGAAAGCCAGGATAGACGTGGGACCAGGTAGAGAGAGGGGAAAGCCAGGATAGACGTGGGACCAGGTAGAGAGGGGAAAGCCAGGATAAATGTGGGGGCAGGTAGAGAGAGGGAAAGCCAGGATAGACGTGGGACCAGGTAGAGAGAGGGAAAGCCAGGATAGATGTGGGGGCAGGTAGAGAGAGGGAAAGCCAGGATAAACGTGGGACCAGGTAGAGAGAGGGAAAAGCCAGGATAAACGTGGGACCAGGTAGAGAGAGGGGAAAGCCAGGATAAACGTGGGACCAGGTAGAGAGAGGGGAAAGCCAGGATAGACGTGGGACCAGGTAGAGAGAGGGGAAAGCCAGGATAAACGTGGGACCAGGTAGAGAGAGGGGAAAGCCAGGATAGACGTGGGACCAGGTAGAGAGAGGGGAAAGCCAGGATAAATGTGGGGACAGGGAGAGAGAGGGGAAAGCCAGGATAAACGTGGGACCAGGTAGAGAGAGGGGAAAGCCAGGATAAACGTGGGACCAGGTAGAGAGAGGGGAAAGCCAGGATAAATGTGGGGGCAGGTAGAGAGAGGGGAAAGCCAGGGTAGACGTGGGACCAGGTAGAGAGAGGGGAAAGCCAGGATAAATGTGGGGGCAGGTAGAGAGAGGGGAAAACCAGGATAGACGTGGGACCAGGTAGAGAGAGGGGAAAGCCAGGATAGACGTGGGACCAGGTAGAGAGAGGGGAAAGCCACGGTAGACGTGGGACCAGGTAGAGAGAGGGGAAAGCCAGGATAGACGTGGGACCAGGTAGAGAGAGGGGAAAGCCAGGATAGACGTGGGACCAGGTATAAAACATAGGAAAGAGGGGAAATCGAGAAAGAGTGAGAGAGAAAAGAAACCCTGCCATGGTTTGGTTGCATACTGGGCCCCTCCCCCCACCTCTCTCTCTCTTTTGCATTCTCTCTCTCTCTCTCTCATTCTAATCCTTAAAGAGACACACCTTCATTTGTGTGTGTGAGAGAGAGAGTGTATTTGTGTGTGTGTGTCCGTGTGCGTGTGTGTGTGTGTCCGTGTGCGTGTGTGTGTGTACGTGTGTGTGTTCGTGTGCGTGTGTGTGTCCGTGTGCGTGTGTGTCCGTGTGCGTATGTGTGTGTCCGTGTGCGTGTGTGTCCGTGTGTGCGTATGTGTGTGTCCGTGTGCGTGTGTGTCCGTGTGCGTCCGTGTGCGTATGTGTGTGTCCGTGTGCGTGTGTGTCCGTGTGCGTCCGTGTGCGTATGTGTGTGTCCGTGTGCATGTGTGTCCGTGTGCGTATGTGTGTGTCCGTGTGCGTGTGTGTCCATGTGCGTATGTGTGTGTCCGTGTGCGTGTGTGTCCGTGTGCGTATGTGTGTGTCCGTGTGCGTGTGTGTCCGTGTGCGTGTGTGTCCGTGTGCGTATGTGTGTGTCCGTGTGCGTGTGTGTCCATGTGCGTATGTGTGTGTCCGTATGTGTGTGTCCGTGTGTGTCCGTGTGCGTATGTGTGTGTCCGTGTGCGTATGTGTGTGTCCGTGTGTGTCCGTGCGTATGTGTGTGTCCGTGTGCGTATGTGTGTGTGTCCGTGTGCGTATGTGTGTGTCCGTGTGTGTCCGTGTGCGTATGTGTGTGTCCGTGTGCGTATGTGTGTGTGTCCGTGTGCGTGTGTGTGTGTGTCGGAGTGCTAACAGCCAGTCCATTAAAATACTGCAGGGGAATAGCCTTCTATGAGATGGAGGGAGAGAAAGAGGTAGAGAGTAGATAGGGAGAGAGAGAAAGAGAGGGAGAGAGAGAGAGAGAGGGAGGATAGGGAGAGAGGGGGGTGGAAAGAGATAGGGAGGATAGCGAGAGAGAGAGAGACAGAGAGAGAGAGGGAAAGAAATAGGGAGGATAGGAGAGAGAGAGAGAGAGAGAGAGAGAGAGAGACAGAGGAGAGAGAGACAGAGAGAGAGAGAGAGAGAGAGAGAGAGAGAGAGAGAGAGAGAGAGAGAGAGAGACAGAGAGAGAGAGAGAGCGAGAGAGAGAGAGAGAGAGATTGAAAGAGATAGGGAGGATAGGGAGAGAGAGCGAGGGAGAGGGAGACAGGGAAAGAGAGAGAGAGGATAGGGAGAGAGAGAGACAGAGAGGGAGAGGGAGACAGGGAAAGAGAGAGGGAGGATAGGGAGAGAAAGAGAGAGAGGGAGGGAGACAGGGAAAGAGAGAGGGAGGATAGGGAGAGAGAGAGATGAAGTGACACAGGAGAGACAGCGGAGGGAGAGTAAGGGGAGGATAGGGAGAGAGGGACAGAGGGTGAGAGTGTAAGGGCCAGGGAAGTGATCGGGAGGGAGGAAAGTGTGTGTGTGTGTGTGTGTGTGTGTGTGTGTGTGTGTGTGTGTGTGTGTGTGTGTGTGTGTGTGTCCTCGCAGCTGTGTCTAAGCTGATCTCTGGTCAGGTTCAACGGCGCTCTCCAAGGTCAGAGACCAGGGAGCTGTGGAATTGGGCAGGAGTGACAGATCCATTGCTTCTGTCGCCAGTCAAACCCCTGTCACAGCTGATTTTTCAAGAGCTCTCATATGGGGGAGGGGCAACATCAGGCTTAGAACAGACACCTTTTGCTTGTGCTGTTAAATCCACATACAGAAACGTTCATTCCTAACTGCTACATTCATTCTCTCACCACTATATTAATTGTCACACACGCACGCACGCACGCACGCACGCACGCACGCACGCACGCACGCACGCACGCACGCACACACACACCATCACTGCTGTGAATGGCTCACACACACACAGCATCAATCACTCAGTCACTGTCAGTCACATCGCTAATGACGCAGTCATCACAGGCGCAGAATTACGAACACACATATATACAGTTTGAGAAATTCATCATTAAATGATAGCCTCACTTTACAGAAGACATAACAAAGTGTACAAAGTCTACACTTAGACAAAACGGTTCCAAAATGGTTCTGCGGCTGTCCTCATAGGAGAACCCTTTTAGGTTCCACCCTCTGTGGAAAGGGTTCTTTTTGTTGTTGTTGAACTTTTACCCCTTTTTCTCCCCCATTGGTAGTTACAGTCTTGTCACATCACTGCAACTCACCTACAAACTGACGATAGACTAAACACAACCCTGCAAAGCCTCACTGCTTGTTGACACACTGCTCGCTTAAACTGGAAGACAGTCACACCAATGTGTCAGAGGAAACACCATCCAGCTGGCGACTGAGGTCAGCTTGCAGGCACCAGATCGCCACAAAGGATCGGTAGATGGGACAAGGAAGTCCCGGCCGGCAAAACCCTTCCTTGTGGGCAGCCTCATTGATCCCAAAAAGGTTCTATCTGGAACCAAAAGGGGTTCTTCAAAGGGTTCTCCTATGGGGACGGCCAGGGAAACCGTTTAATGGTTCAAGAAAGCACCATTTCTTCCCAAGAGTGTACAAACTGTTTGTTATCAAGGCTGTTCAATTAAAGCTACTACTGTCTCAAAGCACTATACAATGACAACGAATGGGCCGAGTGGGAAAGGAGGAGAAATGGCAGCCTTACCCATAATCGTCCAACGAGTACATGGCCTAGGAGAGAAAGAGGAGAGATGCAAAGAGGGAGGAGAGGATAGAGAGGAAGAAGAGGAGGACGAGGGATACGGATCTGACGACTGTCAAACAGGAGGCACATGCTGCTCCTCGCACCCCTGACACATACAGAGAGAGAGAGAGAGAGAGAGAGAGAGAGAGAGAGAGAGAGAGAGAGAGAGAGAGAGAGAGAGAGAGAGAGAGAGAGAGAGAGAGAGGAGAGAGAGAGAGAGAGAGACAGAGAGAGAGAGAGAGAGAGGAGAGAGAGAGAGAGAGAGAGAGACAGAGAGAGAGAGAGAGAGAGAGAGAGAGAGAGAGAGAGACAGAGAGAGAGAGAGAGAGAGAGAGAGAGAGAGAGAGAGAGAGAGAGAGACAGAGACAGAGACAGAGAGAGAGAGAGAGAGAGAGAGAGAGAGAGAGAGAGAGAGAGAGAGAGAGAGAGAGAGAGAGAGAGAGGTAACTTACACACAGCTGTGAACGATCTGAGAGACAAGGCAAGAAGGCAAGGCAAGATTCTTTGCCATCAAAAGGAACATAAATTTCAACATACCAATTAGGATCTGGCTAAAAATACTTGAATCAGTCATAGAGCCCATTGCCCTTTACGGTTGTGAGGTCTGGGGTCCGCTAACCAACCAAGACTTCACAAAATGGGACAAACACCAAATTGAGACTCTGCATACAGAATTCTGCGAAAATATCCTCTGTGTACAACGTAAAACACCAAATAATGCATGCAGAGCATAATTAGGCCGATACCCACTAATGATCAAAATCCAGAAAAGAGCTGTTAAATTCTACAACCACCTAAAAGGAAGCGATTCCCAAACCTTCCATAACAAAGCCATCACCTACAGAGAGATGAACCTAGAGAAGAGTCCCCTAAGCAAGCTGGTCATGGGGCTCTGTTCAAAAACACAAACACACCCCACAGAGCCCCAGGACAGCAGCACAATTAGACCCAACCAAATCATGAGAAAACAAAAAGATAATTACTTGACACATTGGAAAGAATTAACAAAAAAACAGAGCAAACTAGAATGCTATTTGGCCCTAAGCAGAGAGTACACAGTGGCAGAATACCTGACCAATGTGACTGACCCAAAATTAAGGAAAGCTTTGACTATGTACAGACTCAGTGAGCATAGCCTTGCTATTGAGAAAGGCCGCCATAGGCAGACATGGCTCTCAAGAGAAGACAGGCTATGTGCTCACTGCCCACAAAATGAGGTGGAAACTGAGCTGCACTTCCTAACCTCCTGCCCAATGTATGACCATATTAGAGAGACATATTTCCCACAGATTACACAGATCCACAAAGAATTCGAAAACAAATCCAATTTTGAAAAACTCCCATATCTACTGGGTGAAATTCCACAGTGTGCTATCACAGCAGCAAGATTTATGACCTGTTGCCACGAGAAAAGGGCAACCAGTGAAGAACAAACACCATTGTAAATACAACCCATATTTATGCTTATTTATTTTATCTTATGTCCTTTAACCATTTGTCATTGTTAAAACACTGTATATATATATATAACATTACATTTGTAATGTCTTTACTGTTTTGAAACTTCTGTATGTGTAATGTTTACTGTTAATTTTTATTGTTTATTTCACTTTATATATTCACTTTATATATTATCTACCTCACTTGCTTTGGCAATGTTAACACATGTTTCCCATGCCAATAAAGCCCTTGAATTGAATTGAGTGAGAGAGAGTGAGAGAGAGGAGACAAAGAGAGAGAGGACACAAAGAGAGAGAGGAAGTGAAGGAGGGAGTCCAAAGATCTGTGACGTCCCCTGTCTTCTTGGGTAACTCAGACAAGCTCTCAGGGGATTGAACGGAAGTGGCACACACACACTCTCTCTCTCTCTCTGACACATAGGCATACAGTAGAGGCTGAAACACACACACACTCTCTCTCTCTCTCTCTCTGACACATAGACATACAGTAGAGGCTGAAACACACACACTCTCTCTCTCTCTGACACATAGACATACAGTAGAGGCTGAAAAACACACACTCTCTCTCTCTCTGACACATAGGCATACAGTAGAGGCTGAAAACACACACACACTCTCTCTGACACATAGGCATACAGTAGAGGCTGAAACACACACACTCTCTGACACATAAGCATACAGTAGAGGCTAAAACACACACACACTCTCTCTCTCTCTGACACATAGACATACAGTAGAGGCTGAAACACACACACTCTCTCTCTCTGACACATAGACATACAGTAGAGGCTGAAACACACACACTCTCTCTCTCTCTGACACATAGACATACAGCAGAGGCTGAAACACACACACTCTCTCTCTCTCTGACACATAGGCATACAGTAGAGGCTGAAACACACACTCTCTCTCTCTGACACATAGACATACAGTAGAGGCTGAAACACACACACTCTCTCTCTCTGACACATAGGCATACAGTAGAGGCTGAAACACACACACTCTCTCTCTCTCTCTGACACATAGGCATACAGTAGAGGCTGAAACACACACTCTCTCTCTCTGACACATAGGCATACAGTAGAGGCTGAAACACACACACTCTCTCTCTCTCTGACACATAGGCATACAGTAGAGGCTGAAATACACACACACTCTCTCTCTCTGACACATAGGCATACAGTAGAGGCTGAAACACACACACACACTCTCTCTCTCTGACACATAGGCATACAGTAGAGGCTGAAACACACACACACTCTCTCTCTGACACATAGGCATACAGTAGAGGCTGAAACACACACTCTCTCTCTCTCTGACACATAGGCATACAGTAGAGTGTACACTCTCTCTCTCTGACACATAGGCATACAGTAGAGGATGAAACACACACACACTCTCTCTCTCTGACACATAGGCATACAGTAGAGGCTGAAACACACACACACACACACACACACACACACACTCTCTGACACATAGGCATACAGTAGAGGCTGAAACACACACTCTCTCTCTCTGACACATAGGCATACAGTAGAGGCTGAAACACACACTCTCTCTCTCTGACACATAGACATACAGTAGAGGCTGAAACACACACACACACACTCTCTCTGACACATAGGCATACAGTAGAGGCTGAAACACACACTCTCTCTCTCTGACACATAGGCATACAGTAGAGGCTGAAACACACACTCTCTCTCTCTCTGACACATAGGCATACAGTAGAGGCTGAAACACACACACACACTCTCTCTGACACATAGGCATACAGTAGAGGCTGAAACACACACTCTCTCTCTCTCTCTGACACATAGGCATACAGTAGAGGCTGAAACACACACTCTCTCTCTCTGACACATAGGCATACAGTAGAGGGCTGAACACACACACTAGAGGCTCTCTCTCTGACACATAGGCATACAGTAGAGGCTGAAACACACACACACTCTCTCTCTGACACATAGGCATACAGTAGAGGCTGAAACACACACACACACTCTCTCTCTGACACATAGGCATACAGTAGAGGCTGAAACACACACACTCTCTGACACATAGGCATACAGTCTGACACACTCTCTCTCTCTCTGACACAGGCATACAGTAGAGGCTGAAACACACACACACTCTCTCTCTCTGACACATAGGCATACAGTAGAGGCTGAAACACACAACACACTCTCTCTCTGACACATAGGCATACAGTAGAGGCTGAAACACACACACTCTCTCTCTCTGACACATAGGCATACAGTAGAGGCTGAAAACACACACACTCTCTCTCTGACACATAGGCATACAGTAGAGGCTGAACACACACACACACTCTCTCTCTGACACATAGGCATACAGTAGAGGCTGAACACACACACACACACTCTCTCTCTCTGACACATAGGCATACAGTAGAGGCTGAAACACACACTCTCTCTCTCTCTCTGACACATAGGCATACAGTAGAGGCTGAAACACACACACTCTCTCTGACACATAGGCATACAGTAGAGGATGAAACACACACACACTCTCTCTCTCTGACACATAGGCATACAGTAGAGGCTGAAACACACACACACACACACTCTCTGACACATAGGCATACAGTAGAGGCTGAAACACACACTCTCTCTCTCTCTCTGACACATAGGCATACAGTAGAGGCTGAAACACACACACACACTCTCTCTCTGACACATAGGCATACAGTAGAGGCTGAAACACACACTCTCTCTCTCTCTCTGACACATAGACATACAGTAGAGGCTGAAACACACACACACACACTCTCTCTGACACATAGGCATACAGTAGAGGCTGAAACACACACACTCTCTCTCTCTGACACATAGGCATACAGTAGAGGCTGAAACACACACTCTCTCTCTCTCTGACACATAGACATACAGTAGAGGCTGAAACACACACACACACTCTCTCTGACACATAGGCATACAGTAGAGGCTGAAACACACACACACTCTCTCTCTGACACATAGGCATACAGTAGAGGCTGAAACACACACACTCTCTCTCTCTCTGACACATAGGCATACAGTAGAGGCTGAAATACACACACACTCTCTCTCTCTCTGACACATAGGCATACAGTAGAGGCTGAAAACACACACACTCTCTCTCTGACACATAGGCATACAGTAGAGGCTGAAACACACACTCTCTCTCTCTGACACATAGGCATACAGTAGAGGCTGAAACACACACACTCTCTCTCTCTCTGACACATAGGCATACAGTAGAGGCTGAAACACACACACACACACTCTCTCTGACACATAGGCATACAGTAGAGGCTGAAACACACACTCTCTCTCTCTCTGACACATAGGCATACAGTAGAGGCTGAAACACACACACTCACACTCTCTCTGACACATAGGCATACAGTAGAGGCTGAAACACACTCTCTCTCTCTCTGACACATAGGCATACAGTAGAGGCTGAAACACACACACTCTCTCTCTCTCTGACACATAGGCATACAGTAGAGGCTGAAACACACACACACACTCTCTCTCTGACACATAGGCATACAGTAGAGGCTGAAAACACACACACTCTCTCTCTCTGACACATAGGCATACAGTAGAGGCTGAAACACACACACACTCTCTCTCTGACACATAGGCATACAGTAGAGGCTGAAACACACACACACACTCTCTCTCTCTGACACATAGGCATACAGTAGAGGCTGAAACACACACACTCTCTCTCTCTCTGACACATAGGCATACAGTAGAGGCTGAAACACACACACACTCTCTCTCTCTGACACATAGGCATACAGTAGAGGCTGAAACACACACACACACACTCTCTCTGACACATAGGCATACAGTAGAGGCTGAAACACACACTCTCTCTCTCTCTCTGACACATAGACATACAGTAGAGGCTGAAACACACACACACACTCTCTCTCTCTGACACATAGGCATACAGTAGAGGCTGAAACACACACACTCTCTCTCTGACACATAGACATACAGTAGAAGCTGAAACACACACACACACTCTCTCTGACACATAGGCATACAGTAGAGGCTGAAAACACACACACTCTCTCTCTGACACATAGGCATACAGTAGAGTGTACACTCTCTCTCTCTGACACATAGGCATACAGTAGAGGCTGAAACACACACACACTCTCTCTCTCTGACACATAGGCATACAGTAGAGGCTGAAACACACACACACACACTCTCTCTGACACATAGGCATACAGTAGAGGCTGAAACACACACACTCTCTCTCTCTCTGACACATAGGCATACAGTAGAGGCTGAAACACACACACTCTCTCTCTCTGACACATAGGCATACAGTAGAGGCTGAAACACACACTCTCTCTCTCTCTGACACATAGACATACAGTAGAGGCTGAAACACACACACACACACTCTCTCTGACACATAGGCATACAGTAGAGGCTGAAAAACACACACACTCTCTCTCTGACACATAGGCATACAGTAGAGGCTGAAACACACACACTCTCTCTCTCTGACACATAGACATACAGTAGAGGCTGAAACACACACACACACTCTCTCTGACACATAGGCATACAGTAGAGGCTGAAACACACACTCTCTCTCTCTCTCTGACACATAGGCATACAGTAGAGGCTGAAACACACACTCTCTCTCTCTCTGACACATAGGCATACAGTAGAGGCTGAAACACACACACACTCTCTCTCTCTGACACATAGGCATACAGTAGAGGCTGAAACACACACACACTCTCTCTCTCTGACACATAGGCATACAGTAGAGGCTGAAACACACACACTCTCTCTCTCTCTGACACATAGGCATACAGTAGAGGCTGAAACACACACACACACTCTCTCTCTGACACATAGGCATACAGTAGAGGCTGAAACACACACACTCTCTCTCTCTGACACATAGGCATACAGTAGAGGCTGAAACACACACACTCTCTCTCTCTGACACATAGGCATACAGTAGAGGCTGAAACACACACACTCTCTCTCTCTGACACATAGGCATACAGTAGAGGCTGAAACACACACACACTCTCTCTCTCTGACACATAGGCATACAGTAGAGGCTGAAACACACACACTCTCTCTCTCTGACACATAGGCATACAGTAGAGGCTGAAACAACACACACTCTCTCTCTCTGACACATAGGCATACAGTAGAGGCTGAAACACACACACTCTCTCTCTCTCTGACACATAGGCATACAGTAGAGGCTGAAACACACACACACTCTCTCTCTCTCTGACACATAGGCATACAGTAGAGTGTACACTCTCTCTCTCTGACACATAGGCATACAGTAGAGGCTGAAACACACACACACTCTCTCTCTCTGACACATAGGCATACAGTAGAGGCTGAAACACACACACACTCTCTCTCTGACACATAGGCATACAGTAGAGGCTGAAACACACACACTCTCTCTCTCTGACACATAGGCATACAGTAGAGGCTGAAACACACACTCTCTCTCTCTCTGACACATAGGCACACTCTCTCTCTCTCTGACACATAGGCATACAGAGGCTGAAACACACACACACACTCTCTCTCTGACACATAGGCATACAGTAGAGGCTGAAACACACACACTCTCTCTCTCTCTGACACATAGGCATACAGTAGAGGCTGAAACACACACACTCTCTCTCTCTCTGACACATAGGCATACAGTAGAGGCTGAAATACACACACACTCTCTCTCTCTGACACATAGGCATACAGTAGAGGCTGAAACACACACTCTCTCTCTCTCTCTGACACATACGCATACAGTAGAGGCTGAAACACACACTCTCTCTCTCTCTGACACATAGGCATACAGTAGAGGCTGAAAACACACACACTCTCTCTCTCTGACACATAGGCATACAGTAGAGGCTGAAACACACACACTCTCTCTCTCTGACACATAGGCATACAGTAGAGGCTGAAACACACACACACACACTCTCTCTGACACATAGGCATACAGTAGAGGCTGAAACACACACACTCTCTCTCTCTCTGACACATAGGCATACAGTAGAGGCTGAAACACACACACACACTCTCTCTGACACATAGGCATACAGTAGAGGCTCTGACACATAGGCATACAGTAGAGGCTGAAACACACACACACTCTCTCTCTCTCTCTCTGACACATAGGCATACAGTAGAGGCTGAAAACACACACACTCTCTCTCTCTGACACATAGGCATACAGTAGAGGCTGAAACACACACACTCTCTCTCTCTGACACATAGGCATACAGTAGAGGCTGAAACACACACACACTCTCTCTCTGACACATAGGCATACAGTAGAGGCTGAAACACACTCTCTCTCTCTGACACATAGGCATACAGTAGAGGCTGAAACACACACACACTCTCTCTCTGACACACATAGGCATACAGTAGAGGCTGAAACACACACACATCTCTCTCTCTGACACATAGGCATACAGTAGAGGCTGAAACAAAACACACACACACTCTCTGACACATAGGCATACAGTAGAGGCTGAAACACACACACTCTCTCTCTCTGACACATAGGCATACAGTAGAGGCTGAAACACACACTCTCTCTCTCTCTGACACATAGGCATACAGTAGAGGCTGAAACACACACACTCTCTCTCTCTGACACATAGGCATACAGTAGAGGCTGAAAACACACACACACTCTCTCTCTCTGACACATAGGCATACAGTAGAGGCTGAAAACACACACACTCTCTCTCTCTGACACATAGGCATACAGTAGAGGCTGAAAACACACACACACACACTCTCTCTGACACATAGGCATACAGTAGAGGCTGAAACACACACACTCTCTCTCTCTGACACATAGGCATACAGTAGAGGCTGAAACACACACACACACACTCTCTCTGACACATAGGCATACAGTAGAGGCTGAAACACACACACTCTCTCTCTCTCTCTGACACATAGGCATACAGTAGAGGCTGAAACACACACACTCTCTCTCTCTGACACATAGGCATACAGTAGAGGCTGAACACACACACTCTCTCTCTCTCTCTGACACATAGGCATACAGTAGAGGCTGAACACACACACACTCTCTCTCTCTCTGACACATAGGCATACAGTAGAGGCTGAAACACACACACTCTCTCTCTCTGACACATAGGCATACAGTAGAGGCTGAAACACACACACTCTCTCTCTCTGACACATAGGCATACAGTAGAGGCTGAAACACACACACACACTCTCTCTCTCTGACACATAGGCATACAGTAGAGGCTGAAACACACACACACACTCTCTCTCTGACACATAGGCATACAGTAGAGGCTGAAACACACACACACTCTCTGACACATAGGCATACAGTAGAGGCTGAAACACACACACACACTCTCTCTCTGACACATAGGCATACAGTAGAGGCTGAAACACACACACACACTCTCTCTCTGACACATAGGCATACAGTAGAGGCTGAAACACACACACACACTCTCTCTCTGACACATAGGCATACAGTAGAGGCTGAAACACACACACACTCTCTCTGACACATAGGCATACAGTAGAGGCTGAAACACACACACTCTCTCTCTCTGACACATAGGCATACAGTAGAGGCTGAAACACACACACACTCTCTCTCTGACACATAGGCTCTCTCTCTCTGACACATAGGCATACAGTAGAGGCTGAAACACACACACACTCTCTCTGACACATAGGCATACTAGAGGCTCTCTCTGACACATAGGCATACAGTAGAGGCTGAAACACACACACACTCTCTCTCTCTGACACATAGACATACAGTAGAGGCTGAAACACACACACACACTCTCTCTGACACATAGGCATACAGTAGAGGCTGAAACACACACTCTCTCTCTCTCTGACACATAGGCATACAGTAGAGGCTGAAACACACACACACTCTCTCTCTGACACATAGGCATACAGTAGAGGCTGAAACACACACACTCTCTCTCTCTGACACATAGGCATACAGTAGAGGCTGAAAACACACACACACTCTCTCTCTGACACATAGGCATACAGTAGAGGCTGAAACACACACACACTCTCTCTCTCTGACACATAGGCATACAGTAGAGGCTGAAACACACACACTCTCTCTCTGACACATAGGCATACAGTAGAGGCTGAAACACACACACACTCTCTCTCTCTGACACATAGGCATACAGTAGAGGCTGAAACACACACACTCTCTCTCTCTGACACATAGGCATACAGTAGAGGCTGAAAACACACACACACTCTCTCTCTCTGACACATAGGCATACAGTAGAGGCTGAAAAACACACACACACTCTCTCTCTCTGACACATAGGCATACAGTAGAGGCTGAAACACACACTCTCTCTCTCTCTCTCTGACACATAGGCATACAGTAGAGGCTGAAACACACTCTCTCTCTCTCTGACACATAGGCATACAGTAGAGGCTGAAACACACACACTCTCTCTCTCTCTGACACATAGGCATACAGTAGAGGCTGAAACACACACACACTCTCTCTCTCTGACACATAGGCATACAGTAGAGGCTGACACACACACTCTCTCTCTCTCTGACACATAGGCATACAGTAGAGGCTGAAACACACACACACTCTCTGACACATAGGCATACAGTAGAGGCTGAAACACACACACACACTCTCTCTCTCTCTGACACATAGGCATACAGTAGAGGCTGAAACACACACACACTCTCTCTCTCTCTGACACATAGGCATACAGTAGAGGCTGAAACACACACACACTCTCTCTCTCTGACACATAGGCATACAGTAGAGGCTGAAACACACACACTCTCTCTCTCTGACACATAGGCATACAGTAGAGGCTGAAACACACACACACTCTCTCTCTCTGACACATAGGCATACAGTAGAGGCTGAAACACACACACTCTCTCTCTCTGACACATAGGCATACAGTAGAGGCTGAAACACACTCTCTCTCTCTCTGACACATAGGCATACAGTAGAGGCTGAAACACACACACTCTCTCTCTCTGACACATAGGCATACAGTAGAGGCTGAAACACACACACACTCTCTCTCTCTGACACATAGGCATACAGTAGAGTGTACACTCTCTCTCTCTGACACATAGGCATACAGTAGAGGCTGAAACACACACACACTCTCTCTCTCTGACACATAGGCATACAGTAGAGGCTGAAACACACACACACTCTCTCTCTCTGACACATAGGCATACAGTAGAGGCTGAAACACACACACACTCTCTCTCTCTGACACATAGGCATACAGTAGAGGCTGAACACACACACACTCTCTCTCTCTCTGACACATAGGCATACAGTAGAGGCTGAAACACACACACACTCTCTCTCTGACACATAGGCATACAGTAGAGGCTGAAACACACACACACACTCTCTCTCTGACACATAGGCATACAGTAGAGGCTGAAACACACACACACTCTCTCTCTCTGACACATAGGCATACAGTAGAGGCTGAAACACACACACACTCTCTCTCTCTGACACATAGGCATACAGTAGAGGCTGAAACACACACACACTCTCTCTCTCTCTGACACATAGGCATACAGTAGAGGCTGAAACACACACACTCTCTCTCTCTGACACATAGGCATACAGTAGAGGCTGACACACACACATACTCTGACACTAGGCATACAGTAGAGGCTGAAACACACACACACTCTCTCTCTCTGACACATAGGCATACAGTAGAGGCTGAAACACACACACTCTCTCTCTCTCTGACACATAGGCATACAGTAGAGGCTGAAACACACACACACTCTCTCTCTCTGACACATAGGCATACAGTAGAGGCTGAAACACACACACACTCTCTGACACATAGGCATACAGTAGAGGCTGAAACACACACACACTCTCTCTCTCTGACACATAGGCATACAGTAGAGGCTGAAACACACACACTCTCTCTCTCTGACACATAGGCATACAGTAGAGGCTGAAACACACACACACACTCTCTCTCTCTGACACATAGGCATACAGTAGAGGCTGAAACACACACACTCTCTCTCTCTCTGACACATAGGCATACAGTAGAGGCTGAAACACACACACACTCTCTCTCTGACACATAGGCATACAGTAGAGGCTGAAACACACACACACTTTCTCTCTCTGACACATAGGCATACAGTAGAGTGTACACTCTCTCTCTCTGACACATAGGCATACAGTAGAGGATGAAACACACACACACTCTCTCTCTCTGACACATAGGCATACAGTAGAGGCTGAAAACACACACACTCTCTCTCTGACACATAGGCATACAGTAGAGGCTGAAACACACACACTCTCTCTCTCTGACACATAGGCATACAGTAGAGGCTGAAACACACACACACACACTCTCTCTCTCTGACACATAGGCATACAGTAGAGGCTGAAACACACACACTCTCTCTCTCTCTGACACATAGGCATACAGTAGAGGCTGAAACACACACACTCTCTCTCTCTGACACATAGGCATACAGTAGAGGCTGAAACACACACTCTCTCTCTCTGACACATAGGCATACAGTAGAGGCTGAAACACACACACTCTCTCTCTCTCTGACACATAGGCATACAGTAGAGGCTGAAACACACACACACTCTCTCTCTCTGACACATAGGCATACAGTAGAGGCTGAAAACACACACACTCTCTCTCTCTCTCTGACACATAGGCATACAGTAGAGGCTGAAACACACACACTCTCTCTCTCTGACACATAGGCATACAGTAGAGGCTGAAATACACACACACTCTCTCTCTCTGACACATAGGCATACAGTAGAGGCTGAAACACACACACACTCTCTCTCTCTGACACATAGGCATACAGTAGAGGCTGAAACACACACTCTCTCTCTCTCTCTGACACATAGGCATACAGTAGAGGCTGAACACACACACACACACTCTCTCTGACACATAGGCATACAGTAGAGGCTGACACACACACTCTCTCTCTCTGACACATAGGCATACAGTAGAGGCTGAAACACACACTCTCTCTCTCTGACACATAGGCATACAGTAGAGGCTGAAACACACACACACTCTCTCTCTCTGACACATAGGCATACAGTAGAGGCTGAAACACACACACACTCTCTCTCTCTCTGACACATAGGCATACAGTAGAGGCTGAATCACACACACACTCTCTCTCTCTCTGACACATAGGCATACAGTAGAGGCTGAAACACACACACACTCTCTCTCTCTGACACATAGGCATACAGTAGAGGCTGAAACACACACACTCTCTCTCTCTGACACATGGGCATACAGTAGAGGCTGAAACACACACACCTCTCTCTGACACATAGGCATACAGTAGAGGCTGACTCTCTCTGACACACTGAAACACACACACTCTCTCTCTCTCTGACACATAGGCATACAGTAGAGGCTGAACACACACACTCTCTCTCTCTCTGACACATAGGCATACAGTAGAGGCTGAAAACACACACACTCTCTCTCTCTGACACATAGGCATACAGTAGAGGCTGAAAAACACACACACTCTCTCTCTCTGACACATAGGCATACAGTAGAGGCTGAAACACACACACTCTCTCTCTCTCTGACACATAGGCATACAGTAGAGGCTGAAACACACACACTCTCTCTCTCTGACACATAGGCATACAGTAGAGGCTGAAACACACACACACTCTCTCTCTCTGACACATAGGCATACAGTAGAGGCTGAACACACACACACTCTCTCTCTCTGACACATAGGCATACAGTAGAGGCTGAAACACACACACACTCTCTCTCTCTGACACATAGGCATACAGTGAGGCTGAAACACACACACATCTCTCTCTCTCTGACACATAGGCATACAGTAGAGGCTGAAACACACACACACTCTCTCTCTCTGACACATAGGCATACAGTAGAGGCTGAAACACACACACTCTCTCTCTCTGACACATAGGCATACAGTAGAGGCTGAAACACACACACACTCTCTCTCTCTGACACATAGGCATACAGTAGAGGCTGAAACACACACACACTCTCTCTCTCTGACACATAGGCATACAGTAGAGGCTGAAACACACACTCTCTCTCTGACACATAGGCATACAGTAGAGGCTGAAACACACACACACTCTCTCTCTCTCTGACACATAGGCATACAGTAGAGGCTGAAACACACACACACTCTCTCTCTGACACATAGGCATACAGTAGAGGCTGAAACACACACACACTCTCTGACACATAGGCATACAGTAGAGGCTGAAACACACACACACACTCTCTCTCTGACACATAGGCATACAGTAGAGGCTGAAACACACACACACTCTCTCTCTGACACATAGGCATACAGTAGAGGCTGAAACACACACTCTCTCTCTCTCTCTGACACATAGGCATACAGTAGAGGCTGAAACACACACTCTCTCTCTCTCTGACACATAGGCATACAGTAGAGGCTGAAACACACACACTCTCTCTCTCTCTGACACATAGGCATACAGTAGAGGCTGAAACACACACACTCTCTCTCTCTCTCTGACACATAGGCATACAGTAGAGGCTGAAACACACACACACTCTCTCTCTCTGACACATAGGCATACAGTAGAGGCTGAAACACACACACACTCTCTCTCTCTGACACATAGGCATACAGTAGAGGCTGAAACACACACACTCTCTCTCTGACACATAGGCATACAGTAGAGGCTGAAACACACACACTCTCTCTCTCTCTGACACATAGGCATACAGTAGAGGCTGAAAACACACACACACTCTCTCTCTCTCTGACACATAGGCATACAGTAGAGGCTGAAACACACACACACTCTCTCTCTCTCTGACACATAGGCATACAGTAGAGGCTGAAACACACACACACTCTCTCTCTCTGACACATAGGCATACAGTAGAGGCTGAAACACACACACTCTCTCTCTCTGACACATAGGCATACAGTAGAGGCTGAAACACACACACACACTCTCTCTCTGACACATAGGCATACAGTAGAGGCTGAAACACACACACACTCTCTCTCTCTGACACATAGGCATACAGTAGAGGCTGAAACACACACACACTCTCTCTCTCTGACACATAGGCATACAGTAGAGGAAACACACACACACTCTCTCTCTCTGACACATAGGCATACAGTAGAGGCTGAAACACACACACACTCTCTCTCTCTGACACATAGGCATACAGTAGAGGCTGAAACACACACACACTCTCTCTCTCTGACACATAGGCATACAGTAGAGGCTGAAACACACACACACTCTCTCTCTGACACATAGGCATACAGTAGAGGCTGAAACACACACACACTCTCTCTCTCTGACACATAGGCATACAGTAGAGGCTACACTCTCTCTCTCTGACACATAGGCATACAGTAGAGGCTGAAACACACACACACTCTCTCTCTCTCTGACACATAGGCATACAGTAGAGGCTGAAAACACACACACACTCTCTCTCTCTGACACATAGGCATACAGTAGAGGCTGAACACACACACACTCTCTCTCTGACACATAGGCATACAGTAGAGGCTGAAACAACACACACTCTCTCTGACACATAGGCATACAGTAGAGGCTCTCTCTCTCTGACACATAGGCATACAGTAGAGGCTGAACACACACACACTCTCTCTGACACATAGGCATACAGTAGAGGCTGAAACACACACACACTCTCTCTCTCTGACACATAGGCATACAGTAGAGGCTGAAACACACACACACTCTCTCTCTCTGACACATAGGCATACAGTAGAGGCTGAAACACACACACTCTCTCTCTCTCTGACACATAGGCATACAGTAGAGGCTGAAACACACACACACTCTCTCTCTCTGACACATAGGCATACAGTAGAGGCTGAAACACACACACTCTCTCTCTGACACATAGGCATACAGTAGAGGCTGAAACACACACACACTCTCTCTCTCTGACACATAGGCATACAGTAGAGGCTGAAACACACACACTCTCTCTCTCTGACACAGACATACAGTAGAGGCTGAAACACACACACACACTCTCTCTCTCTGACACATAGGCATACAGTAGAGGCTGAAACACACACACTCTCTCTCTGACACATAGGCATACAGTAGAGGCTGAAACACACACACTCTCTCTCTCTGACACATAGGCATACAGTAGAGGCTGAAACACACACACACACTCTCTCTCTGACACATAGGCATACAGTAGAGGCTGAAACACACACACACTCTCTCTCTCTGACACATAGGCATACAGTAGAGGCTGAAACACACACACACTCTCTCTCTCTCTCTCTGACACATAGGCATACAGTAGAGGCTGAAACACACACACACTCTCTGACACATAGGCATACAGTAGACGCTGAAACACACACACACTCTCTCTCTCTCTGACACATAGGCATACAGTAGAGGCTGAAACACACACACACTCTCTCTCTCTGACACATAGGCATACAGTAGAGGCTGAAACACACACACACACACTCTCTCTCTCTCTGACACATAGGCATACAGTAGAGGCTGAACACACACACACACTCTCTCTCTGACACATAGGCATACAGTAGAGGCTGAAACACACACACACTCTCTCTGACACATAGGCATACAGTAGAGGCTCTCTCTCTGACACATAGGCATACAGTAGAGGCTGAAACACACACACACTCTCTCTCTGACACATAGGCATACAGTAGAGGCTGAAACACACACTCTCTCTCTGACACATAGGCATACAGTAGAGGCTGAAACACACACACTCTCTCTCTCTGACACATAGGCATACAGTAGAGGCTGAAACACACACACACTCTCTCTGACACATAGGCATACTCTCTCTCTGACACATAGGCATACAGTAGAGGCTGAAACACACACACACACACTCTCTCTCTCTGACACATAGACATACAGTAGAGGCTGAAACACACACACACACTCTCTCTGACACATAGGCATACAGTAGAGGCTGAAACACACACACTCTCTCTCTCTGACACATAGGCATACAGTAGAGGCTGAAAAACACACACACTCTCTCTCTCTGACACATAGGCATACAGTAGAGGCTGAAAACACACACACTCTCTCTCTCTGACACATAGGCATACAGTAGAGGCTGAAACACACACACACTCTCTCTCTCTGACACATAGGCATACAGTAGAGGCTGAACACACACACACTCTCTCTCTCTGACACATAGGCATACAGTAGAGGCTGAAACACACACACACTCTCTCTCTCTGACACATAGGCATACAGTAGAGGCTGAAACACACACACTCTCTCTCTCTGACACATAGGCATACAGTAGAGGCTGAACACACACACACACTCTCTCTCTCTGACACATAGGCATACAGTAGAGGCTGAAACACACACACACTCTCTCTCTCTGACACATAGGCATACAGTAGAGGCTGAAACACACACACACTCTCTCTCTCTGACACATAGGCATACAGTAGAGGCTGAAAACACACACACTCTCTCTCTCTGACACATAGGCATACAGTAGAGGATGAATCACACACACACTCTCTCTCTCTCTGACACATAGGCATACAGTAGAGGCTGAAACACACACACACACACTCTCTCTCTCTGACACATAGGCATACAGTAGAGGCTGAAACACACACACACTCTCTCTGACACATAGGCATACAGTAGAGGCTGAAACACACACACACTCTCTGACACATAGGCATACAGTAGAGGCTGAAAACACACACACACTCTCTCTCTGACACATAGGCATACAGTAGAGGCTGAATCACACACACACTCTCTCTCTCTCTGACACATAGGCATACAGTAGAGGCTGAAACACACACACTCTCTCTCTCTGACACATAGGCATACAGTAGAGGCTGAAACACACACACACTCTCTCTCTCTGACACATAGGCATACAGTAGAGGCTGAAACACACACACACTCTCTCTCTGACACATAGGCATACAGTAGAGGCTGAAACACACACACACTCTCTCTCTCTCTGACACATAGGCATACAGTAGAGGCTGAACACACACACACTCTCTCTCTCTGACACATAGGCATACAGTAGAGGCTGAAACACACACACACTCTCTCTCTCTGACACATAGGCATACAGTAGAGGCTGAAACACACACACTCTCTCTCTCTCTGACACATAGGCATACAGTAGAGGCTGAAACACACACACACACTCTCTCTCTGACACATAGGCATACAGTAGAGGCTGAAACACACACACACTCTCTCTCTCTGACACATAGGCATACAGTAGAGGCTGAAACACACACACACTCTCTCTCTCTGACACATAGGCATACAGTAGAGGCTGAAACACACACACTCTCTCTCTCTCTGACACATAGGCATACAGTAGAGGCTACACTCTCTCTCTCTGACACATAGGCATACAGTAGAGGCTGAAAAACACACACACTCTCTCTCTGACACATAGGCATACAGTAGAGGCTGAAACACACACACTCTCTCTCTCTGACACATAGGCATACAGTAGAGGCTGAACACACACACACACTCTCTCTCTCTGACACATAGGCATACAGTAGAGGCTGAAACACACACACTCTCTCTCTCTGACACATAGGCATACAGTAGAGGCTGAAACACACACACACTCTCTCTCTCTGACACATAGGCATACAGTAGAGGCTGAAACACACACACACTCTCTCTCTGACACATAGGCATACAGTAGAGGCTGAAACACACACACACTCTCTCTCTCTGACACATAGGCATACAGTAGAGGCTGAAACACACACACTCTCTCTCTCTCTGACACATAGGCATACAGTAGAGGCTGAAACACACACACTCTCTCTCTGACACATAGGCATACAGTAGAGGCTGAAACACACACACACACTCTCTCTCTCTGACACATAGGCATACAGTAGAGGCTGAAACACACACACACTCTCTCTCTGACACATAGGCATACAGTAGAGGCTGAACACACACACACTCTCTCTCTCTGACACATAGGCATACAGTAGAGGCTGAAACACACACACACACTCTCTCTCTCTGACACATAGGCATACAGTAGAGGCTGAAACACACACTCTCTCTCTCTGACACATAGGCATACAGTAGAGGCTGAAACACACACACTCTCTCTCTCTCTGACACATAGGCATACAGTAGAGGCTGAAACACACACACACTCTCTCTCTCTCTGACACATAGGCATACAGTAGAGGCTGAAACACACACACACTCTCTCTCTCTGACACATAGGCATACAGTAGAGGCTGAAACACACACACTCTCTCTCTGACACATAGGCATACAGTAGAGGCTGAAACACACACACACTCTCTCTCTCTGACACATAGGCATACAGTAGAGTGTACACTCTCTCTCTCTGACACATAGGCATACAGTAGAGGCTGAAACACACACACACTCTCTCTCTCTGACACATAGGCATACAGTAGAGGCTGAAACACACACACACTCTCTCTCTCTGACACATAGGCATACAGTAGAGGCTGAAACACACACACTCTCTCTCTCTCTGACACATAGGCATACAGTAGAGGCTGAAACACACACACTCTCTCTCTCTCTGACACATAGGCATACAGTAGAGGCTGAAACACACACACACTCTCTCTCTCTCTGACACATAGGCATACAGTAGAGGCTGAATCACACACACACTCTCTCTCTCTCTGACACATAGGCATACAGTAGAGGCTGAAACACACACACACTCTCTCTCTCTGACACATAGGCATACAGTAGAGGCTGAACACACACACACTCTCTCTCTCTGACACATAGGCATACAGTAGAGGCTGAAACACACACACACACACTCTCTCTCTCTGACACATAGGCATACAGTAGAGGCTGAAACACACACACACACTCTCTCTCTGACACATAGGCATACAGTAGAGGCTGAAACACACACACTCTCTCTCTCTCTGACACATAGGCATACAGTAGAGGCTGAAACACACACACTCTCTCTCTCTGACACATAGGCATACAGTAGAGGCTGAAACACACACACTCTCTCTGACACATAGGCATACAGTAGAGGCTGAAACACACACACTCTCTCTCTCTCTGACACATAGGCATACAGTAGAGGCTGAAACACACACACACTCTCTCTCTGACACATAGACATACAGTAGAGGCTGAAACACACACACACACACTCTCTCTGACACATAGGCATACAGTAGAGGCTGAAACACACACACTCTCTCTCTGACACATAGACATACAGTAGAAGCTGAAACACACACACACACACTCTCTCTGACACATAGGCATACAGTAGAGGCTGAAAACACACACACACTCTCTCTCTCTGACACATAGGCATACAGTAGAGGCTGAAAAAACACACACACTCTCTCTCTCTCTGACACATAGGCATACAGTAGAGGCTGAAACACACACTCTCTCTCTCTCTGACACATAGGCATACAGTAGAGGCTGAAAACACACACACTCTCTCTCTCTCTGACACATAGGCATACAGTAGAGGCTGAAAACACACACACACTCTCTCTCTCTGACACATAGGCATACAGTAGAGGCTGAAAACACACACACACTCTCTCTCTCTGACACATAGGCATACAGTAGAGGCTGAAACACACACACACACACTCTCTCTGACACATAGGCATACAGTAGAGGCTGAAACACACACACTCTCTCTCTCTCTGACACATAGGCATACAGTAGAGGCTGAAACACACACACTCTCTCTCTCTGACACATAGGCATACAGTAGAGGCTGAACACACACACACTCTCTCTCTGACACATAGGCATACAGTAGAGGCTGAAACACACACACACTCTCTCTCTCTGACACATAGGCATACAGTAGAGGCTGAAACACACACACTCTCTCTCTCTGACACATAGGCATACAGTAGAGGCTGAACACACACACACTCTCTCTCTCTGACACATAGGCATACAGTAGAGGCTGAAACACACACACACTCTCTCTCTCTCTGACACATAGGCATACAGTAGAGGCTGAAACACACACACACTCTCTCTCTCTGACACATAGGCATACAGTAGAGGCTGAAACACACACACACTCTCTCTCTCTGACACATAGGCATACAGTAGAGGCTGAAACACACACACACTCTCTCTCTCTGACACATAGGCATACAGTAGAGGCTGAAACACACACACACTCTCTGACACATAGGCATACAGTAGAGGCTGAAACACACACTCTCTCTCTCTCTCTGACACATAGGCATACAGTAGAGTGTACACTCTCTCTCTCTGACACATAGGCATACAGTAGAGGCTGAAACACACACACACTCTCTCTCTCTGACACATAGGCATACAGTAGAGGCTGAAACACACACACTCTCTCTCTCTGACACATAGGCATACAGTAGAGGCTGAAACACACACACACTCTCTCTCTCTGACACATAGGCATACAGTAGAGGCTGAAACACACACACACTCTCTCTCTGACACATAGGCATACAGTAGAGGCTGAAACACACACACACTCTCTCTCTCTGACACATAGGCATACAGTAGAGGCTGAAACACACACACACTCTCTCTCTCTCTGACACATAGGCATACAGTAGAGGCTGAAACACACACACACTCTCTCTCTCTGACACATAGGCATACAGTAGAGGCTGAAAACACACACACTCTCTCTCTCTGACACATAGGCATACAGTAGAGGCTGAACACACACACACTCTCTCTCTCTGACACATAGGCATACAGTAGAGGCTGAAACACACACACTCTCTCTCTCTGACACATAGGCATACAGTAGAGGCTGAACACACACACACACTCTCTCTCTGACACATAGGCATACAGTAGAGGCTGAAACACACACACACTCTCTGACACATAGGCATACAGTAGAGGCTGAAACACACACACACACTCTCTCTCTCTGACACATAGGCATACAGTAGAGGCTGAAACACACACACACACCCTCTCTCTCTGACACATAGGCATACAGTAGAGGCTGAAACACACACACACTCTCTCTCTCTGACACATAGGCATACAGTAGAGGCTGAAACACACACACACTCTCTCTCTGACACATAGGCATACAGTAGAGGCTGAAACACACACACACTCTCTCTCTCTCTGACACATAGGCATACAGTAGAGGCTGAAACACACACACACTCTCTCTCTCTGACACATAGGCATACAGTAGAGGCTGAAACACACACACACTCTCTCTCTGACACATAGGCATACAGTAGAGGCTGAAACACACACACACTCTCTCTCTCTGACACATAGGCATACAGTAGAGGCTGAAACACACACACACTCTCTCTCTCTGACACATAGGCATACAGTAGAGGCTGAAACACACACACACTCTCTCTCTCTGACACATAGGCATACAGTAGAGGCTGAAACACACACACACTCTCTCTCTCTGACACATAGGCATACAGTAGAGGCTGAAACACACACACTCTCTCTCTCTCTCTCTGACACATAGGCATACAGTAGAGGCTGAAACACACACACACTCTCTCTCTCTGACACATAGGCATACAGTAGAGGCTGAAACACACACACACTCTCTCTCTCTGACACATAGGCATACAGTAGAGGCTGAAACACACACTCTCTCTCTCTGACACATAGGCATACAGTAGAGGCTGAAACACACACACACTCTCTCTCTCTGACACATAGGCATACAGTAGAGGCTGAAACACACACACACTCTCTCTGACACTCTCTCTCTCTCTGACACATAGGCATACAGTAGAGGCTGAAAAACACACACACTCTCTCTCTGACACATAGGCATACAGTAGAGGCTGAAACACACACACACTCTCTCTCTCTGACACATAGGCATACAGTAGAGGCTGAAAACACACACACTCTCTCTCTCTGACACATAGGCATACAGTAGAGGCTCTCTCTCTCTGACACATAGGCATACAGTAGAGGCTGAAATACACACACACTCTCTCTCTCTGACACATAGGCATACAGTAGAGGCTGAAACACACACTCGCTCTCTCTCTGACACATACGCATACAGTAGAGGCTGAAACACACACACTCTCTCTCTGACACATAGGCATACAGTAGAGGCTGAAACACACACACACACTCTCTCTCTGACACATAGGCATACAGTAGAGGCTGAAACACACACACACTCTCTCTGACACATAGGCATACAGTAGAGGCTGAAACACACACACTCTCTCTCTCTCTGACACATAGGCATACAGTAGAGGCTGAAAACACACACACACTCTCTCTCTCTGACACATAGGCATACAGTAGAGGCTGAAACACACACACTCTCTCTCTCTGACACATAGGCATACAGTAGAGGCTGAAACACACACACTCTCTCTCTCTCTGACACATAGGCATACAGTAGAGGCTGAAACACACACACTCTCTCTCTCTCTGACACATAGGCATACAGTAGAGGCTGAAACACACACACACTCTCTCTCTCTGACACATAGGCATACAGTAGAGGCTGAAACACACACACACTCTCTCTCTCTCTGACACATAGGCATACAGTAGAGGCTGAAACACACACACACTCTCTCTCTGACACATAGGCATACAGTAGAGGCTGAAACACACACACACTCTCTCTCTCTGACACATAGGCATACAGTAGAGGCTGAAACACACACACACTTTCTCTCTCTGACACATAGGCATACAGTAGAGTGTACACTCTCTCTCTCTGACACATAGGCATACAGTAGAGGCTGAAACACACACACACTCTCTCTCTGACACATAGGCATACAGTAGAGGCTGAAACACACACACACTCTCTCTCTCTGACACATAGGCATACAGTAGAGGCTGAACACACACACACTCTCTCTCTCTCTCTGACACATAGGCATACAGTAGAGGCTGAAACACACACACACTCTCTCTCTCTGACACATAGGCATACAGTAGAGGCTGAAACACACACACACTCTCTCTCTCTGACACATAGGCATACAGTAGAGGCTGAAACACACACACACTCTCTCTCTCTCTGACACATAGGCATACAGTAGAGGCTGAAACACACACACACACACTCTCTCTGACACATAGGCATACAGTAGAGGCTGAAACACACACACACTCTCTCTCTCTGACACTAGGCTACTCTCTCTCTCTGACACATAGGCATACAGTAGAGGCTGAAACACACACACTCTCTCTCTGACACATAGGCATACAGTAGAGGCTGAAACACACACACACTCTCTCTCTCTGACACATAGGCATACAGTAGAGGCTGAAACACACACACACTCTCTCTCTCTGACACATAGGCATACAGTAGAGGCTGAAACACACACACACTCTCTCTCTCTGACACATAGGCATACAGTAGAGGCTGAAACACACACACACTCTCTCTCTCTGACACATAGGCATACAGTAGAGGCTGAAACACACACACACTCTCTCTCTCTGACACATAGGCATACAGTAGAGGCTGAAACACACACACACACTCTCTCTGACACATAGGCATACAGTAGAGGCTGAAACACACACTCTCTCTCTCTGACACATAGGCATACAGTAGAGGCTGAAACACACACACACACTCTCTGACACATAGGCATACAGTAGAGGCTGAAACACACACACACTAGAGGCTGAAACACACACACTCTCTCTCTGACACATAGGCATACAGTAGAGGCTGAAAAACACACACACTCTCTCTCTGACACATAGGCATACAGTAGAGGCTGAAAACACACACACTCTCTCTCTGACACATAGGCATACAGTAGAGGCTGAAACACACACACTCTCTCTCTCTGACACATAGGCATACAGTAGAGGCTGAAACACACACACACTCTCTGACACATAGGCATACAGTAGAGGCTGAAACACACACACACTCTCTGACACATAGGCATACAGTAGAGGCTGAAACACACACACACTCTCTCTCTGACACATAGGCATACAGTAGAGGCTGAAACACACACACACTCTCTCTCTCTGACACATAGGCATACAGTAGAGGCTGAAACACACACACACACACACTCTCTGACACATAGGCATACAGTAGAGGCTGAAACACACACTCTCTCTCTCTGACACATAGGCATACAGTACAGGCTGAAACACACACTCTCTCTCTGACACATAGGCATACAGTAGAGGCTGAAACACACACACACACACTCTCTCTGACACATAGGCATACAGTAGAGGCTGAAACACACACTCTCTCTCTCTCTCTGACACATAGGCATACAGTAGAGGCTGAAACACACACACTCTCTCTCTCTGACACATAGGCATACAGTAGAGGCTGAAACACACACACACTCTCTCTCTGACACATAGGCATACAGTAGAGGCTGAAACACACACACACTCTCTCTCTCTGACACATAGGCATACAGTAGAGGCTGAAACACACACACACTCTCTCTCTCTGACACATAGGCATACAGTAGAGGCTGAAACACACACACACTCTCTCTCTCTCTCTGACACATAGGCATACAGTAGAGGCTGAAACACACACACACTCTCTCTCTGACACATAGGCATACAGTAGAGGCTGAACACACACACACTCTCTCTCTCTCTGACACATAGGCATACAGTAGAGGCTGAAACACACACACACTCTCTCTCTCTGACACATAGGCATACAGTAGAGGCTGAAACACACACACACTCTCTCTCTCTGACACATAGGCATACAGTAGAGGCTGAAACACACACACACTCTCTGACACATAGGCATACAGTAGAGGCTGAAAACACACACACACTCTCTCTCTCTCTGACACATAGGCATACAGTAGAGGCTGAAACACACACACTCTCTCTCTCTCTGACACATAGGCATACAGTAGAGGCTGAAACACACACACTCTCTCTCTCTCTGACACATAGGCATACAGTAGAGGCTGAAACACACACACTCTCTCTCTCTCTGACACATAGGCATACAGTAGAGGCTGAAACACACACACACACACTCTCTGACACATAGGCATACAGTAGAGGCTGAAACACACACACTCTCTCTCTCTGACACATAGGCATACAGTAGAGGCTGAAACACACACACACACTCTCTGACACATAGGCATACAGTAGAGGCTGAAACACACACACACTCTCTGACACATAGGCATACAGTAGAGGCTGAAACACACACACACTCTCTCTCTCTGACACATAGGCATACAGTAGAGGCTGAAACACACACACACTCTCTCTGACACATAGGCTCTAGAGGCTGAAAACACACACACTCTCTCTCTGACACATAGACATACAGTAGAGGCTGAAACACACACACACACACTCTCTCTGACACATAGGCATACAGTAGAGGCTGAAACACACACACTCTCTCTCTGACACATAGGCATACAGTAGAGGCTGAAACACACACACACTCTCTCTCTCTGACACATAGGCATACAGTAGAGGCTGAAACACACACACACTCTCTCTCTCTGACACATAGGCATACAGTAGAGGCTGAAACACACACACACTCTCTCTCTCTGACACATAGGCATACAGTAGAGGCTGAAACACACACACTCTCTCTCTCTGACACATAGGCATACAGTAGAGGCTGAAACACACACACACTCTCTCTCTCTGACACATAGGCATACAGTAGAGGCTGAAAACACACACACACTCTCTCTCTGACACATAGGCATACAGTAGAGGCTGAAACACACACACTCTCTCTCTCTCTGACACATAGGCATACAGTAGAGGCTGAAACACACACACACACTCTCTCTCTCTGACACATAGGCATACAGTAGAGGCTGAAACACACACACACTCTCTCTCTCTGACACATAGGCATACAGTAGAGGCTGAAACACACACACTCTCTCTCTCTGACACATAGGCATACAGTAGAGGCTGAAACACACACACACTCTCTCTCTCTGACACATAGGCATACAGTAGAGGATGAATCACACACACACTCTCTCTCTCTCTGACACATAGGCATACAGTAGAGTGTACACTCTCTCTCTCTGACACATAGGCATACAGTAGAGGCTGAAACACACACACACACTCTCTCTGACACATAGGCATACAGTAGAGGCTGAAACACACACACTCTCTGACACATAGGCATACAGTAGAGGCTGAAACACACACACACACACTCTCTCTGACACATAGGCATACAGTAGAGGCTGAAACACACACACTCTCTCTCTCTCTCTGACACATAGGCATACAGTAGAGGCTGAAACACACACACTCTCTCTCTCTCTGACACATAGGCATACAGTAGAGGCTGAAACACACACACACACTCTCTGACACATAGGCATACAGTAGAGGCTGAAACACACACACACTCTCTGACACATAGGCATACAGTAGAGGCTGAAACACACACACACTCTCTCTCTCTGACACATAGGCATACAGTAGAGGCTGAAACACACACACTCTCTCTCTCTGACACATAGGCATACAGTAGAGGCTGAAACACACACACTCTCTCTCTCTGACACATAGGCATACAGTAGAGGCTGAAACACACACACTCTCTCTCTGACACATAGGCATACAGTAGAGGCTGAAACACACACACACTCTCTCTCTCTGACACATAGGCATACAGTAGAGGCTGAAACACACACACACTCTCTCTGACACATAGGCATACAGTAGAGGCTGAAACACACACACACTCTCTCTCTCTGACACATAGGCATACAGTAGAGGCTGAACACACACACTCTCTCTCTGACACATAGGCATACAGTAGAGGCTGAAAACACACACACACTCTCTCTCTCTGACACATAGGCATACAGTAGAGGCTGAAACACACACACACTCTCTCTCTCTGACACATAGGCATACAGTAGAGGCTGAAACACACACACTCTCTCTCTCTCTCTGACACATAGGCATACAGTAGAGGCTGAAACACACACACACTCTCTCTCTCTGACACATAGGCATACAGTAGAGGCTGAACACACACACACTCTCTCTCTCTCTGACACATAGGCATACAGTAGAGGCTGAAACACACACACACTCTCTCTCTGACACATAGGCATACAGTAGAGGCTGAAACACACACACACTCTCTCTCTCTGACACATAGGCATACAGTAGAGGCTGAAACACACACACACACTCTCTCTCTCTCTCTGACACATAGGCATACAGTAGAGGCTGAAACACACACACACTCTCTGACACATAGGCATACAGTAGAGGCTGAAACACACACACACTCTCTCTCTGACACATAGGCATACAGTAGAGGCTGAAAACACACACACTCTCTCTCTCTGACACATAGGCATACAGTAGAGGCTGAAACACACACACTCTCTCTCTCTGACACATAGGCATACAGTAGAGGCTGAAACACACACACACTCTCTCTCTGACACATAGGCATACAGTAGAGGCTGAAACACACACACTCTCTCTCTCTCTGACACATATGCATACAGTAGAGGCTGAAACACACACACACTCTCTCTCTGACACATAGGCATACAGTAGAGGCTGAAACACACACACACTCTCTCTCTCTGACACATAGGCATACAGTAGAGGCTGAACACACACACACTCTCTCTCTGACACATAGGCATACAGTAGAGGCTGAAACACACACACTCTCTCTCTGACACTCTCTCTCTGACACATAGGCATACAGTAGAGGCTGAAAACACACACACTCTCTCTCTGACACATAGACATACAGTAGAGGCTGAAACACACACACACACTCTCTCTGACACATAGGCATACAGTAGAGGCTGAAACACACACTCTCTCTCTCTGACACATAGGCATACAGTAGAGGCTGAAAACACACACACTCTCTCTCTCTGACACATAGGCATACAGTAGAGGCTGAAAACACACACACTCTCTCTCTGACACATAGGCATACAGTAGAGGCTGAAACACACACACACTCTCTCTCTCTGACACATAGGCATACAGTAGAGGCTGAAACACACACACACACACTCTCTCTGACACATAGGCATACAGTAGAGGCTGAAACACACACTCTCTCTCTCTGACACATAGGCATACAGTAGAGGCTGAAACACACACACTCTCTCTCTGACACATAGACATACAGTAGAGGCTGAAACACACACACCTCTCTCTCTCTCTGACACATAGGCATACAGTAGAGGCTGAACACACACACTCTCTCTCTCTCTGACACATAGGCATACAGTAGAGGCTGAAAACACACACACACTCTCTCTCTCTGACACATAGGCATACAGTAGAGGCTGAAACACACACACACTCTCTCTCTCTGACACATAGGCATACAGTAGAGGCTGAAACACACACACACTCTCTCTCTCTGACACATAGGCATACAGTAGAGGCTGAATCACACACACACTCTCTCTCTCTCTGACACATAGGCATACAGTAGAGGCTGAAACACACACACACTCTCTCTCTCTGACACATAGGCATACAGTAGAGGCTGAAACACACACACACTCTCTCTGACACATAGGCATACAGTAGAGGCTGAAACACACACACACACACTCTCTCTCTCTGACACATAGGCATACAGTAGAGGCTGAAACACACACACACTCTCTCTCTCTCTGACACATAGGCATACAGTAGAGGCTGAAACACACACACACTCTCTCTCTCTGACACATAGGCATACAGTAGAGGCTGAACACACACACACTCTCTCTCTGACACATAGGCATACAGTAGAGGCTGAAAACACACACACACTCTCTCTCTCTGACACATAGGCATACAGTAGAGGCTGAAACACACACACACTCTCTGACACATAGGCATACAGTAGAGGCTGAAACACACACACACTCTCTCTCTGACACATAGGCATACAGTAGAGGCTGAAACACACACACTCTCTCTCTCTCTCTGACACATAGGCATACAGTAGAGGCTGAAACACACACACACACTCTCTCTCTGACACATAGGCATACAGTAGAGGCTGAAACACACACACACTCTCTCTCTCTGACACATAGGCATACAGTAGAGGCTGAAACACACACACTCTCTCTCTGACACATAGACATACAGTAGAAGCTGAAACACACACACACACACTCTCTCTGACACATAGGCATACAGTAGAGACTGAAACACACACACACTCTCTCTCTCTGACACATAGGCATACAGTAGAGGCTGAAACACACACACACTCTCTCTCTCTGACACATAGGCATACAGTAGAGGCTGAAACACACACACACTCTCTCTCTCTGACACATAGGCATACAGTAGAGGCTGAAACACACACACACTCTCTCTCTCTGACACATAGGCATACAGTAGAGGCTGAAACACACACACACTCTCTCTCTCTGACACATAGGCATACAGTAGAGGCTGAAACACACACACTCTCTCTCTCTGACACATAGGCATACAGTAGAGGCTGAAACACACACACTCTCTCTCTCTCTGACACATAGGCATACAGTAGAGGCTGAAACACACACACACTCTCTCTCTGACACATAGGCATACAGTAGAGGCTGAAACACACACACACTCTCTCTCTCTGACACATAGGCATACAGTAGAGGCTGAAAACACACACACTCTCTCTCTCTCTGACACATAGGCATACAGTAGAGGCTGAAAACACACACACACTCTCTCTCTGACACATAGGCATACAGTAGAGGCTGAACACACACACACTCTCTCTCTCTGACACATAGGCATACAGTAGAGGCTGAACACACACACACTCTCTCTCTGACACATAGGCATACAGTAGAGGCTGAAACACACACACACACACTCTCTGACACATAGGCATACAGTAGAGGCTGAAACACACACACACACTCTCTTGACACATAGGCATACAGTAGAGGCTGAAACACACACACTCTCTCTGACACATAGGCATACAGTAGAGGCTGAAACACACACACACTCTCTCTCTCTGACACATAGGCATACAGTAGAGGCTGAAAACACACACACACTCTCTCTCTGACACATAGGCATACAGTAGAGGCTGAAAACACACACACACTCTCTCTCTCTGACACATAGGCATACAGTAGAGGCTGAAACACACACACACACTCTCTCTGACACATAGGCATACAGTAGAGGAAAACACACACACACTCTCTCTCTGACACATAGGCATACAGTAGAGGCTGAAACACACACACACTCTCTCTCTCTGACACATAGGCATACAGTAGAGGCTGAAACACACACACACTCTCTCTCTCTGACACATAGGCATACAGTAGAGGCTGAAACACACACTCTCTCTCTCTCTGACACATAGGCATACAGTAGAGGCTGAAACACACACACACACTCTCTCTCTGACACATAGGCATACAGTAGAGGCTGAAACACACACACTCTCTCTCTCTGACACATAGGCATACAGTAGAGGCTGAAAACACACACACACACTCTCTCTCTGACACATAGGCATACAGTAGAGGCTGAAAACACACACACTCTCTCTCTCTGACACATAGGCATACAGTAGAGGCTGAACACACACACACACTCTCTCTCTCTGACACATAGGCATACAGTAGAGGCTGAACACACACACACTCTCTCTCTCTGACACATAGGCATACAGTAGAGGCTGAAACACACACACTCTCTCTCTCTGACACATAGGCATACAGTAGAGGCTGAAACACACACACACACTCTCTCTCTCTGACACATAGGCATACAGTAGAGGCTGAAACACACACACACTCTCTCTCTCTCTGACACATAGGCATACAGTAGAGGCTGAAACACACACACACTCTCTCTGACACATAGGCATACAGTACAGGCTGAAACACACACACACTCTCTGACACATAGGCATACAGTAGAGGCTGAAACACACACACACTCTCTCTCTCTGACACATAGGCATACAGTAGAGGCTGAAACACACACACACTCTCTCTCTGACACATAGGCATACAGTAGAGGCTGAAACACACACACTCTCTCTCTCTGACACATAGGCATACAGTAGAGGCTGAAACACACACACACTCTCTCTCTCTGACACATAGGCATACAGTAGAGGCTGAACACACACACACTCTCTCTCTCTGACACATAGGCATACAGTAGAGGCTGAAACACACACACACTCTCTCTCTCTCTGACACATAGGCATACAGTAGAGGCTGAAACACACACACACTCTCTCTCTCTCTGACACATAGGCATACAGTAGAGGCTGAAACACACACACTCTCTCTCTCTGACACATAGGCATACAGTAGAGGCTGAAACACACACACTCTCTCTCTCTCTCTGACACATAGGCATACAGTAGAGGCTGAAACACACACACACACTCTCTCTCTGACACATAGGCATACAGTAGAGGCTGAAAACACACACACTCTCTCTCTCTGACACATAGGCATACAGTAGAGGCTGAACACACACACACACTCTCTCTCTCTGACACATAGGCATACAGTAGAGGCTGAAACACACACACACTCTCTCTCTCTGACACATAGGCATACAGTAGAGGCTGAAACACACACACACTCTCTCTCTGACACATAGGCATACAGTAGAGGCTGAAACACACACACACTCTCTCTCTCTGACACATAGGCATACAGTAGAGGCTGAAACACACACACTCTCTCTCTCTGACACATAGGCATACAGTAGAGGCTGAAACACACACACACTCTCTCTCTCTCTGACACATAGGCATACAGTAGAGGCTGAAACACACACACTCTCTCTCTCTGACACATAGGCATACAGTAGAGGCTGAAACACACACACACACACTCTCTCTCTCTGACACATAGGCATACAGTAGAGGCTGAAAACACACACACACTCTCTCTCTCTGACACATAGGCATACAGTAGAGGCTGAAACACACACACACACTCTCTCTCTGACACATAGGCATACAGTAGAGGCTGAAACACACACACTCTCTCTCTCTGACACATAGGCATACAGTAGAGGCTGAAACACACACACACTCTCTCTCTCTCTGACACATAGGCATACAGTAGAGGCTGAAACACACACACACTCTCTCTCTCTGACACATAGGCATACAGTAGAGGCTGAAACACACACACACTCTCTCTGACACATAGGCATACAGTAGAGGCTGAAACACACACACTCTCTCTCTCTGACACATAGGCATACAGTAGAGGCTGAAACACACACACACTCTCTCTCTCTGACACATAGGCATACAGTAGAGGCTGAAACACACACACACTCTCTCTCTGACACATAGGCATACAGTAGAGGCTGAAACACACACACACTCTCTCTCTCTGACACATAGGCATACAGTAGAGGCTGAAACACACACACACTCTCTCTCTCTCTGACACATAGGCATACAGTAGAGGCTGAAAACACACACACACTCTCTCTCTGACACATAGGCATACAGTAGAGGCTGAAACACACACACTCTCTCTCTCTGACACATAGGCATACAGTAGAGGCTGAAACACACACACACTCTCTCTCTCTGACACATAGGCATACAGTAGAGGCTGAAACACACACACACTCTCTGACACATAGGCATACAGTAGAGGCTGAAACACACACACACACTCTCTTGACACATAGGCATACAGTAGAGGCTGAAACACACACACACTCTCTCTCTGACACATAGGCATACAGTAGAGGCTGAAACACACACACTCTCTCTCTCTGACACATAGGCATACAGTAGAGGCTGAAACACACACACACTCTCTCTCTGACACATAGGCATACAGTAGAGGCTGAAACACACACACTCTCTCTCTCTCTGACACATAGGCATACAGTAGAGGCTGAAACACACACACACTCTCTCTCTCTGACACATAGGCATACAGTAGAGGCTGAAACACACACACACTCTCTCTCTCTGACACATAGGCATACAGTAGAGGCTGAAACACACACACACTCTCTCTCTCTGACACATAGGCATACAGTAGAGGCTGAAACACACACACACTCTCTCTCTGACACATAGGCATACAGTAGAGGCTGAAACACACACTCTCTCTCTCTCTGACACATAGGCATACAGTAGAGGCTACACTCTCTCTCTCTGACACATAGGCATACAGTAGAGGCTGAAACACACACACACTCTCTCTCTCTGACACATAGGCATACAGTAGAGGCTGAAACACACACACACACTCTCTCTCTCTGACACATAGGCATACAGTAGAGGCTGAACACACACACACTCTCTCTCTCTGACACATAGGCATACAGTAGAGGCTGAAACACACACACACACTCTCTCTCTGACACATAGGCATACAGTAGAGGCTGAAAACACACACACACTCTCTCTCTGACACATAGGCATACAGTAGAGGCTGAAAACACACACACTCTCTCTCTCTGACACATAGGCATACAGTAGAGGCTGAAACACACACACACTCTCTGACACATAGGCATACAGTAGAGGCTGAAACACACACACTCTCTCTCTCTGACACATAGGCATACAGTAGAGGCTGAAACACACACACACTCTCTCTCTGACACATAGGCATACAGTAGAGGCTGAAACACACACACTCTCTCTCTCTCTGACACATAGACATACAGTAGAGGCTGAAACACACACACACACTCTCTCTGACACATAGGCATACAGTAGAGGCTGAAACACACACACACTCTCTCTCTCTGACACATAGGCATACAGTAGAGGCTGAAACACACACACTCTCTCTCTCTCTGACACATAGGCATACAGTAGAGGCTGAAACACACACACACTCTCTCTCTCTGACACATAGGCATACAGTAGAGGCTGAAACACACACACACACACACTCTCTCTGACACATAGGCATACAGTAGAGGCTGAAAACACACACACACTCTCTCTCTCTGACACATAGGCATACAGTAGAGGCTGAAAACACACACACTCTCTCTCTCTGACACATAGGCATACAGTAGAGGCTGAAATACACACACACTCTCTCTCTCTGACACATAGGCATACAGTAGAGGCTGAAACACACACTCTCTCTCTCTGACACATAGGCATACAGTAGAGGCTGAAACACACACACTCTCTCTCTCTCTGACACATAGGCATACAGTAGAGGCTGAAACACACACACACTCTCTCTCTCTGACACATAGGCATACAGTAGAGGCTGAAACACACACACTCTCTCTCTCTCTGACACATAGGCATACAGTAGAGGCTGAAACACACACACTCTCTCTCTCTGACACATAGGCATACAGTAGAGGCTGAAACACACACACTCTCTCTCTCTCTGACACATAGGCATACAGTAGAGGCTGAAAACACACACACACTCTCTCTCTGACACATAGGCATACAGTAGAGGCTGAAAACACACACACTCTCTCTCTCTCTGACACATAGGCATACAGTAGAGGCTGAAACACACACACTCTCTCTCTCTGACACATAGGCATACAGTAGAGGCTGAAACACACACACACACTGAACTCTCTCTCTGACACATAGGCATACAGTAGAGGCTGAAAACACACACACACACTCTCTCTCTGACACATAGGCATACAGTAGAGGCTGAAACACACACACTCTCTCTCTGACACATAGGCATACAGTAGAGGCTGAAACACACACACTCTCTCTCTCTCTGACACATAGGCATACAGTAGAGGCTGAAACACACACACTCTCTCTCTCTGACACATAGGCATACAGTAGAGGCTGAAACACACACACTCTCTCTCTCTGACACATAGGCATACAGTAGAGGCTGAAACACACACACTCTCTCTCTCTGACACATAGGCATACAGTAGAGGCTGAAACACACACACACTCTCTCTCTCTCTGACACATAGGCATACAGTAGAGGCTGAAACACACACACTCTCTCTCTCTGACACATAGGCATACAGTAGAGGCTGAAACACACACACACTCTCTCTCTCTGACACATAGGCATACAGTAGAGGCTGAAACACACACACACTCTCTCTCTCTCTCTGACACATAGGCATACAGTAGAGGCTGAAACACACACACTCTCTCTCTGACACATAGGCATACAGTAGAGGCTGAAACACACACAACTCTCTCTCTCTCTGACACATAGGCATACAGTAGAGGCTGAAACACACACCCTCTCTCTCTCTGACACATAGGCATACAGTAGAGGCTGAAACACACACACACACTCTCTCTCTGACACATAGGCATACAGTAGAGGCTGAAACAAACACACACTCTCTCTCTCTCTGACACATAGGCATACAGTAGAGGCTGAAAACACACACACACTCTCTCTCTGACACATAGGCATACAGTAGAGGCTGAAAAACACACACACACACTCTCTCTCTGACACATAGGCATACAGTAGAGGCTGAAACACACACACACTCTCTCTCTGACACATAGGCATACAGTAGAGGCTGAAACACACACACACACTCTCTCTCTGACACATAGGCATACAGTAGAGGCTGAAAACACACACACACTCTCTCTCTGACACATAGGCATACAGTAGAGGCTGAAACACACACACACACACTCTCTCTCTCTGACACATAGGCATACAGTAGAGGCTGAAACACACACACACTCTCTCTCTCTCTGACACATAGGCATACAGTAGAGGCTGAAACACACACACTCTCTCTCTCTCTGACACATAGGCATACAGTAGAGGCTGAAACACACACACACACTCTCTCTGACACATAGGCATACAGTAGAGGCTGAAACACACACTCTCTCTCTGACACATAGGCATACAGTAGAGGCTGAAACACACACACTCTCTCTCTCTGACACATAGGCATACAGTAGAGGCTGAAAACACACACACACTCTCTCTCTGACACATAGGCATACAGTAGAGGCTGAAACACACACACTCTCTCTCTCTCTGACACATAGGCATACAGTAGAGGCTGAAACACACACACACTCTCTCTCTCTGACACATAGGCATACAGTAGAGGCTGAAACACACACACACACTCTCTCTCTGACACATAGGCATACAGTAGAGGCTGAAACACACACACACTCTCTCTCTCTGACACATAGGCATACAGTAGAGGCTGAAACACACACACACTCTCTCTCTCTCTGACACATAGGCATACAGTAGAGGCTGAAACACACACACACTCTCTCTGACACATAGGCATACAGTAGAGGCTGAAACACACACACACTCTCTCTCTCTGACACATAGGCATACAGTAGAGGCTGAAACACACACACACTCTCTCTCTCTGACACATAGGCATACAGTAGAGGCTGAAACACACACACACTCTCTCTCTCTGACACATAGGCATACAGTAGAGGCTGAAACACACACACACTCTCTCTCTCTGACACATAGGCATACAGTAGAGGCTGAAACACACACACACTCTCTCTCTCTCTGACACATAGGCATACAGTAGAGGCTGAAACACACACACACTCTCTCTCTCTGACACATAGGCATACAGTAGAGGCTGAAAACACACACACACTCTCTCTCTCTGACACATAGGCATACAGTAGAGGCTGAAACACACACTCTCTCTCTCTCTGACACATAGGCATACAGTAGAGGCTGAAACACACACACACTCTCTCTCTCTCTCTGACACATAGGCATACAGTAGAGGCTGAAACACACACACACTCTCTCTCTGACACATAGGCATACAGTAGAGGCTGAAACACACACACTCTCTCTCTCTCTGACACATAGGCATACAGTAGAGTGTACACTCTCTCTCTCTGACACATAGGCATACAGTAGAGGATGAAACACACACACACTCTCTCTCTGACACATAGGCATACAGTAGAGGCTGAAACACACACACACACACACTCTCTGACACATAGGCATACAGTAGAGGCTGAAACACACACTCTCTCTCTCTCTGACACATAGGCATACAGTAGAGGCTGAAACACACACACACACTCTCTCTCTGACACATAGGCATACAGTAGAGGCTGAAACACACACACACACTCTCTCTCTGACACATAGGCATACAGTAGAGGCTGAAACACACACACACTCTCTCTCTGACACATAGGCATACAGTAGAGGCTGAAACACACACACTCTCTCTCTCTCTGACACATAGGCATACAGTAGAGGCTGAAACACACACACACTCTCTCTCTCTGACACATAGGCATACAGTAGAGGCTGAAACACACACACACTCTCTCTCTCTGACACATAGGCATACAGTAGAGGCTGAAAACACACACACTCTCTCTCTCTGACACATAGGCATACAGTAGAGGCTGAAACACACACACTCTCTCTCTCTGACACATAGGCATACAGTAGAGGCTGAAACACACACACACAGTAGAGGCTCTCTCTCTCTGACACATAGGCATACAGTAGAGGCTGAAACACACACACACACTCTCTCTCTCTGACACATAGGCATACAGTAGAGGCTGAAACACACACACACTCTCTCTCTGACACATAGGCATACAGTAGAGGCTGAAACACACACACACTCTCTCTCTCTGACACATAGGCATACAGTAGAGGCTGAAACACACACACACTCTCTCTCTCTGACACATAGGCATACAGTAGAGGCTGAAACACACACACACTCTCTGACACATAGGCATACAGTAGAGGCTGAAACACACACACACTCTCTCTCTGACACATAGGCATACAGTAGAGGCTGAAACACACACACACTCTCTCTCTCTGACACATAGGCATACAGTAGAGGCTGAAACACACACACACACTCTCTCTCTGACACATAGGCATACAGTAGAGGCTGAAACACACACACACACTCTCTCTCTCTGACACATAGGCATACAGTAGAGGCTGAAACACACACACTCTCTCTCTCTCTCTGACACATAGGCATACAGTAGAGGCTGAAACACACACACTCTCTCTCTCTGACACATAGGCATACAGTAGAGGCTGAAACACACACACACTCTCTCTCTCTGACACATAGGCATACAGTAGAGGCTGAAAACACACACACTCTCTCTCTCTCTGACACATAGGCATACAGTAGAGGCTGAAAAACACACACACTCTCTCTCTCTGACACATAGGCATACAGTGAGGCTGAAAACACACACACTCTCTCTCTCTGACACATAGGCATACAGTAGAGGCTGAAACACACACACACACACTCTCTCTCTCTGACACATAGGCATACAGTAGAGGCTGAAACACACACACACTCTCTCTCTCTCTGACACATAGGCATACAGTAGAGGCTGAAACACACACACACTCTCTCTCTCTGACACATAGGCATACAGTAGAGGCTGAAACACACACACTCTCTCTCTCTCTGACACATAGGCATACAGTAGAGGCTGAAAAAACACACACACACTCTCTCTCTGACACATAGGCATACAGTAGAGGCTGAAAACACACACACTCTCTCTCTCTGACACATAGGCATACAGTAGAGGCTGAAAACACACACACTCTCTCTCTCTGACACATAGGCATACAGTAGAGGCTGAAAACACACACACACTCTCTCTCTCTGACACATAGGCATACAGTAGAGGCTGAAACACACACACTCTCTCTCTGACACATAGGCATACAGTAGAGGCTGAAACACACACACACTCTCTCTGACACATAGGCATACAGTAGAGGCTGAAACACACACACACTCTCTCTCTCTGACACATAGGCATACAGTAGAGGCTGAAACACACACACACTCTCTCTCTCTGACACATAGGCATACAGTAGAGGCTGAAACACACACACACACTCTCTCTCTGACACATAGGCATACAGTAGAGGCTGAAACACACACACACACTCTCTCTCTCTGACACATAGGCATACAGTAGAGGCTGAAAACACACACACACTCTCTCTCTGACACATAGGCATACAGTAGAGGCTGAAAACACACACACACTCTCTCTCTGACACATAGGCATACAGTAGAGGCTGAAACACACACACTCTCTCTCTCTGACACATAGGCATACAGTAGAGGCTGAAACACACACACTCTCTCTCTCTGACACATAGGCATACAGTAGAGGCTGAAACACACACACACACACTCTCTCTGACACATAGGCATACAGTAGAGGCTGAAACACACACTCTCTCTCTCTCTGACACATAGGCATACAGTAGAGGCTGAACACACACACACTCTCTCTCTCTGACACATAGGCATACAGTAGAGGCTGAAACACACACACTCTCTCTCTCTCTCTGACACATAGGCATACAGTAGAGGCTGAAACACACTCTCTCTCTCTCTGACACATAGGCATACAGTAGAGGCTGAAACACACACACACTCTCTCTCTCTGACACATAGGCATACAGTAGAGGCTGAAACACACACACACTCTCTCTCTCTGACACATAGGCATACAGTAGAGGCTGAAACACACACACACTCTCTCTCTCTCTGACACATAGGCATACAGTAGAGGCTGAAACACACACACACTCTCTCTCTCTGACACATAGGCATACAGTAGAGGCTGAAACACACACACACTCTCTCTCTCTGACACATAGGCATACAGTAGAGGCTGAAACACACACACACTCTCTCTCTGACACATAGGCATCACAGTAGAGGCTGAAACACACACACACTCTCTCTCTCTGACACATAGGCATACAGTAGAGGCTGAAAAACACACACTCTCTCTGACACATAGGCATACAGTAGAGGCTGAAACACACACACTCTCTCTCTCTCTGACACATAGGCATACAGTAGAGGCTGAAAACACACACACACTCTCTCTCTGACACATAGGCATACAGTAGAGGCTGAAACACACACACAGGCTGAAACACACACACACACTCTCTCTCTGACACATAGGCATACAGTAGAGGCTGAAACACACACACACACTCTCTGACACATAGGCATACAGTAGAGGCTGAAACACACACACACTCTCTCTCTGACACATAGGCATACAGTAGAGGCTGAAACACACACTCTCTCTCTCTCTGACACATAGGCATACAGTAGAGGCTGAAACACACACACTCTCTCTCTCTGACACATAGGCATACAGTAGAGGCTGAAAACACACACACTCTCTCTCTCTGACACATAGGCATACAGTAGAGGCTGAAACACACACACTCTCTCTCTCTCTGACACATAGGCATACAGTAGAGGCTGAAACACACACACACTCTCTCTCTGACACATAGGCATACAGTAGAGGCTGAAAACACACACACTCTCTCTCTCTGACACATAGGCATACAGTAGAGGCTGAAACACACACACTCTCTCTCTCTGACACATAGGCATACAGTAGAGGCTGAAACACACACACACTCTCTCTGACACATAGGCATACAGTAGAGGCTGAAACACACACACTCTCTCTCTCTGACACATAGGCATACAGTAGAGGCTGAAAACACACACACACTCTCTCTCTGACACATAGGCATACAGTAGAGGCTGAAACACACACACACTCTCTCTCTCTGACACATAGGCATACAGTAGAGGCTGAAACACACACACTCTCTCTCTCTGACACATAGGCATACAGTAGAGGCTGAAACACACACACACTCTCTGACACATAGGCATACAGAGAGGCTGAAACACACACACACACTCTCTCTCTCTGACACATAGGCATACAGTAGAGGCTGAAACACACACACTCTCTCTCTCTCTGACACATAGGCATACAGTAGAGGCTGAAACACACACACACTTTCTCTCTCTGACACATAGGCATACAGTAGAGTGTACACTCTCTCTCTCTGACACATAGGCATACAGTAGAGGATGAAACACACACACACTCTCTCTCTCTGACACATAGGCATACAGTAGAGGCTGAAACACACACACTCTCTCTCTCTCTGACACATAGGCATACAGTAGAGGCTGAAATACACACACACTCTCTCTCTCTGACACATAGGCATACAGTAGAGGCTGAAACACACACACACTCTCTCTCTCTCTGACACATAGGCATACAGTAGAGGCTGAAACACACACACACACTCTCTCTCTGACACATAGGCATACAGTAGAGGCTGAAACACACACACTCTCTCTCTCTGACACATAGGCATACAGTAGTAGAGGCTGAAACACACACACACTCTCTCTCTCTGACACATAGGCATACAGTAGAGGCTGAAACACACACACTCTCTCTCTCTGACACATAGGCATACAGTAGAGGCTGAAACACACACACTCTCTCTCTCTGACACATAGGCATACAGTAGAGGCTGAAACACACACACACTCTCTCTCTCTGACACATAGGCATACAGTAGAGGCTGAAACACACACACTCTCTCTCTCTCTGACACATAGGCATACAGTAGAGGCTGAAACACACACACACTCTCTCTCTGACACATAGGCATACAGTAGAGGCTGAAATACACACACACTCTCTCTCTCTGACACATAGGCATACAGTAGAGGCTGAAACACACACTCTCTCTCTCTCTCTCTGACACATAGGCATACAGTAGAGGCTGAAACACACACACACTCTCTCTCTCTGACACATAGGCATACAGTAGAGGCTGAAACACACACACACTCTCTCTCTCTGACACATAGGCATACAGTAGAGGCTGAATCACACACACACTCTCTCTCTCTCTGACACATAGGCATACAGTAGAGGCTGAACAACACACACACACTCTCTCTGACACATAGGCATACAGTAGAGGCTGAAACACACACTCTCTCTCTCTCTGACACATAGGCATACAGTAGAGGCTGAAACACACACACACACACTCTCTCTGACACATAGGCATACAGTAGAGGCTGAAAACACACACACTCTCTCTCTCTGACACATAGGCATACAGTAGAGGCTGAAAACACACACACTCTCTCTCTCTGACACATAGGCATACAGTAGAGGCTGAAAACACACACACACACTCTCTCTGACACATAGGCATACAGTAGAGGCTGAAACACACACACACTCTCTCTCTCTGACACATAGGCATACAGTAGAGGCTGAAAACACACACACACACTCTCTCTGACACATAGGCATACAGTAGAGGCTGAAACACACACACTCTCTCTCTGACACATAGGCATACAGTAGAGGCTGAAACACACACACACTCTCTCTCTCTCTGACACATAGGCATACAGTAGAGGCTGAAACACACACACACTCTCTCTCTGACACATAGGCATACAGTAGAGGCTGAAACACACACACTCTCTCTCTCTCTGACACATAGGCATACAGTAGAGGCTGAAACACACACACACTCTCTCTCTCTGACACATAGGCATACAGTAGAGGCTGAAACACACACTCTCTCTCTCTCTCTCTGACACATAGGCATACAGTAGAGGCTGAAACACACACTCTCTCTCTCTGACACATAGGCATACAGTAGAGGCTGAAACACACACACTCTCTCTCTCTCTGACACATAGGCATACAGTAGAGGCTGAAACACACACACACACTCTCTCTCTGACACATAGGCATACAGTAGAGGCTGAAAAACACACACACTCTCTCTCTCTGACACATAGGCATACAGTAGAGGCTGAAACACACACACACACACTCTCTCTGACACATAGGCATACAGTAGGCTGAAACACACACACTCTCTCTCTCTCTGACACATAGGCATACAGTAGAGGCTGAAACACACACACTCTCTCTCTCTCTGACACATAGGCATACAGTAGAGGCTGAAACACACACACTCTCTCTCTCTCTGACACATAGGCATACAGTAGAGGCTGAAACACACACACTCTCTCTCTGACACATAGGCATACAGTAGAGGCTGAATCACACACACACTCTCTCTCTCTCTGACACATAGGCATACAGTAGAGGCTGAAACACACACACTCTCTCTCTCTGACACATAGGCATACAGTAGAGGCTGAAACACACACACACACTCTCTCTCTGACACATAGGCATACAGTAGAGGCTGAAAAACACACACACACTCTCTCTCTCTCTGACACATAGGCATACAGTAGAGGCTGAAAAAACACACACACTCTCTCTCTCTGACACATAGGCATACAGTAGAGGCTGAAACACACACACACTCTCTCTCTGACACATAGGCATACAGTAGAGGCTGAAAAACACACACACACTCTCTCTCTGACACATAGGCATACAGTAGAGGCTGAAACACACACACACTCTCTCTCTCTGACACATAGGCATACAGTAGAGGCTGAAAACACACACACTCTCTCTCTGACACATAGGCATACAGTAGAGGCTGAAACACACACACACTCTCTCTCTCTGACACATAGGCATACAGTAGAGGCTGAAACACACACACACTCTCTGACACATAGGCATACAGTAGAGGCTGAAACACACACACACTCTCTCTCTGACACATAGGCATACAGTAGAGGCTGAAACACACACACACTCTCTCTCTCTGACACATAGGCATACAGTAGAGGCTGAAACACACACACACTCTCTCTCTCTGACACATAGGCATACAGTAGAGGCTGAAACACACACACACTCTCTCTCTCTGACACATAGGCATACAGTAGAGGCTGAAACACACACACACTCTCTCTCTGACACATAGGCATACAGTAGAGGCTGAAAACACACACACTCTCTCTCTCTCTGACACATAGGCATACAGTAGAGGCTGAAACACACACACACACTCTCTCTCTGACACATAGGCATACAGTAGAGGCTGAAACACACACACTCTCTCTCTCTCTGACACATAGGCATACAGTAGAGGCTGAAACACACACACTCTCTCTCTCTGACACATAGGCATACAGTAGAGGCTGAAACACACACACACACACACTCTCTCTGACACATAGGCATACAGTAGAGGCTGAAACACACACACACTCTCTCTCTCTGACACATAGGCATACAGTAGAGGCTGAAACACACACACACACACTCTCTCTCTCTGACACATAGGCATACAGTAGAGGCTGAAACACACACACACTCTCTCTCTGACACATAGGCATACAGTAGAGGCTGAAACACACACACACTCTCTCTCTGACACATAGGCATACAGTAGAGGCTGAAACACACACACACTCTCTCTCTCTGACACACATAGGCATACAGTAGAGGCTGAAACACACACACACTCTCTCTCTCTGACACATAGGCATACAGTAGAGGCTGAAAACACACACACACTCTCTCTCTGACACATAGGCATACAGTAGAGGCTGAAACACACACACTCTCTCTGACACATAGGCATACAGTAGAGGCTGAAACACACACTCTCTCTCTCTCTGACACATAGGCATACAGTAGAGGCTGAAACACACACACTCTCTCTCTCTGACACATAGGCATACAGTAGAGGCTGAAACACACACACACTCTCTCTCTCTCTGACACATAGGCATACAGTAGAGGCTGAAACACACACACACTCTCTCTCTCTGACACATAGGCATACAGTAGAGGCTGAAACACACACACACTCTCTCTCTCTGACACATAGGCATACAGTAGAGGCTGAAACACACACTCTCTCTCTCTGACACATAGGCATACAGTAGAGGCTGAAACACACACACACTCTCTCTCTCTGACACATAGGCATACAGTAGAGGCTGAAACACACACACTCTCTCTCTCTCTGACACATAGGCATACAGTAGAGGCTGAAATACACACACACTCTCTCTCTCTGACACATAGGCATACAGTAGAGGCTGAAACACACACTCTCTCTCTCTCTGACACATAGGCATACAGTAGAGGCTGAAACACACACACACTCTCTCTCTCTGACACATAGGCATACAGTAGAGGCTGAATCACACACACACTCTCTCTCTCTGACACATAGGCATACAGTAGAGGCTGAACACACACACACACTCTCTCTCTCTCTGACACATAGGCATACAGTAGAGGCTGAAACACACACACACACTCTCTCTCTCTGACACATAGGCATACAGTAGAGGCTGAAACACACACACACACTCTCTCTCTCTGACACATAGGCATACAGTAGAGGCTGAAACACACACACACACTCTCTCTCTCTGACACATAGGCATACAGTAGAGGATGAATCACACACACACTCTCTCTCTCTCTGACACATAGGCATACAGTAGAGGCTGAAACACACACACACACACTCTCTCTCTCTGACACATAGGCATACAGTAGAGGCTGAAACACACACACACTCTCTCTCTCTGACACATAGGCATACAGTAGAGGCTGAAACACACACACACTCTCTCTCTGACACATAGGCATACAGTAGAGGCTGAAACACACACACTCTCTCTCTCTGACACATAGGCATACAGTAGAGGCTGAAACACACACACACTCTCTCTCTCTGACACATAGGCATACAGTAGAGGCTGAAACACACACACACTCTCTCTCTCTCTGACACATAGGCATACAGTAGAGGCTGAAACACACACACACTCTCTCTCTCTCTGACACATAGGCATACAGTAGAGGCTGAAACACACACACTCTCTCTCTCTCTGACACATAGGCATACAGTAGAGGCTGAAACACACACACACTCTCTCTCTCTGACACATAGGCATACAGTAGAGGCTGAAACACACACTCTCTCTCTCTGACACATAGGCATACAGTAGAGGCTGAACACACACACACTCTCTCTCTGACACATAGGCATACAGTAGAGGCTGAAACACACACACACTCTCTCTCTCTCTGACACATAGGCATACAGTAGAGGCTGAAACACACACACTCTCTCTCTCTGACACATAGGCATACAGTAGAGGCTGAAACACACACACACTCTCTCTCTGACACATAGGCATACAGTAGAGGCTGAAACACACACACACTCTCTCTCTCTGACACATAGGCATACAGTAGAGGCTGAAACACACACACTCTCTCTCTCTGACACATAGGCATACAGTAGAGGCTGAAACACACACACACTCTCTCTCTCTGACACATAGGCATACAGTAGAGGCTGAAACACACACACTCTCTCTCTGACACATAGGCATACAGTAGAGGCTGAAAACACACACACTCTCTCTCTCTCTGACACATAGGCATACAGTAGAGGCTGAAACACACACACACTCTCTCTCTCTGACACATAGGCATACAGTAGAGGCTGAAACACACACACTCTCTCTCTCTGACACATAGGCATACAGTAGAGGCTGAACACACACACACTCTCTCTCTCTGACACATAGGCATACAGTAGAGGCTGAAACACACACACACTCTCTCTCTCTGACACATAGGCATACAGTAGAGGCTGAAAACACACACTCTCTCTCTCTCTGACACATAGGCATACAGTAGAGGCTGAAACACACACACACTCTCTCTCTGACACATAGGCATACAGTAGAGGCTGAAACACACACACTCTCTCTCTCTGACACATAGGCATACAGTAGAGGCTGAACACACACAGGCTCTCTCTCTCTGACACATAGGCATACAGTAGAGGCTGAAAACACACACACTCTCTCTCTCTCTGACACATAGGCATACAGTAGAGGCTGAAACACACACACTCTCTCTCTCTGACACATAGGCATACAGTAGAGGCTGAAACACACACACACTCTCTCTCTCTGACACATAGGCATACAGTAGAGGCTGAAACACACACTCTCTCTCTCTGACACATAGGCATACAGTAGAGGCTGAAACACACACACACTCTCTCTCTCTGACACATAGGCATACAGTAGAGGCTGAAACACACACACTCTCTCTCTGACACATAGGCATACAGTAGAGGCTGAAACACACACACACTCTCTCTCTCTGACACATAGGCATACAGTAGAGGCTGAAACACACACACACTCTCTCTCTCTCTGACACATAGGCATACAGTAGAGGCTGAAACACACACACACTCTCTCTCTGACACATAGGCATACAGTAGAGGCTGAAACACACACACACTCTCTCTCTCTGACACATAGGCATACAGTAGAGGCTGAAACACACACACACTCTCTCTCTCTGACACATAGGCATACAGTAGAGGATGAATCACACACACACTCTCTCTCTCTCTGACACATAGGCATACAGTAGAGGCTGAAACACACACACACTCTCTCTCTCTCTGACACATAGGCATACAGTAGAGGCTGAAACACACACACACTCTCTCTCTCTGACACATAGGCATACAGTAGAGGCTGAAACACACACACTCTCTCTCTCTGACACATAGGCATACAGTAGAGGCTGAAACACACACACACTCTCTCTCTGACACATAGGCATACAGTAGAGGCTGAAACACACACACACTCTCTCTCTCTGACACATAGGCATACAGTAGAGGCTGAAACACACACACTCTCTCTCTCTCTGACACATAGGCATACAGTAGAGGCTGAAACACACACACTCTCTCTCTCTCTGACACATAGGCATACAGTAGAGGCTGAAACACACACACACTCTCTCTCTCTGACACATAGGCATACAGTAGAGGCTGAACACACACACACTCTCTCTCTCTCTGACACATAGGCATACAGTAGAGGCTGAAACACACACACACTCTCTCTCTCTGACACATAGGCATACAGTAGAGGCTGAAACACACACACACTCTCTCTCTCTGACACATAGGCATACAGTAGAGGCTGAATCACACACACACACACTCTCTCTCTGACACATAGGCATACAGTAGAGGCTGAAACACACACACTCTCTCTCTCTGACACATAGGCATACAGTAGAGGCTGAAACACACACACTCTCTCTCTGACACATAGGCATACAGTAGAGGCTGAAACACACACACACTCTCTCTCTCTGACACATAGGCATACAGTAGAGGCTGAAACACACACACACACTCTCTCTCTCTGACACATAGGCATACAGTAGAGGCTGAAACACACACACACTCTCTCTCTCTGACACATAGGCATACAGTAGAGGCTGAAACACACACACACTCTCTCTCTCTGACACATAGGCATACAGTAGAGGCTGAATCACACACTCTCTCTCTCTCTGACACATAGGCATACAGTAGAGGCTGAAACACACACACACTCTCTCTCTCTGACACATAGGCATACAGTAGAGGCTGAAACACACACACACTCTCTCTCTCTGACACATAGGCATACAGTAGAGGCTGAAACACACACACACACTCTCTCTCTCTGACACATAGGCATACAGTAGAGGCTGAAACACACACACACTCTCTCTCTCTGACACATAGGCATACAGTAGAGGCTGAAACACACACACACTCTCTCTCTCTGACACATAGGCATACAGTAGAGGCTGAAACACACACACACTCTCTCTCTCTCTGACACATAGGCATACAGTAGAGGCTGAAACACACACACTCTCTCTCTCTGACACATAGGCATACAGTAGAGGCTGAAACACACACACACTCTCTCTCTCTCTGACACATAGGCATACAGTAGAGGCTGAAACACACACACACTCTCTCTCTCTGACACATAGGCATACAGTAGAGGCTGAAACACACACACACTCTCTCTCTCTGACACATAGGCATACAGTAGAGGCTGAAACACACACTCTCTCTCTCTCTCTCTGACACATAGGCATACAGTAGAGGCTGAACACACACACACTCTCTCTGACACATAGGCATACAGTAGAGGCTGAAACACACACACACTCTCTCTCTCTGACACATAGGCATACAGTAGAGGCTGAAACACACACACACTCTCTCTCTCTGACACATAGGCATACAGTAGAGGCTGAAACACACACACACTCTCTCTCTCTGACACATAGGCATACAGTAGAGGCTGAAACACACACACACTCTCTCTCTGACACATAGGCATACAGTAGAGGCTGAAACACACACACACTCTCTCTCTCTCTGACACATAGGCATACAGTAGAGGCTGAAACACACACACACTCTCTCTCTCTGACACATAGGCATACAGTAGAGGCTGAAAACACACACTCTCTCTCTCTCTGACACATAGGCATACAGTAGAGGCTGAAACACACACACACACTCTCTCTCTGACACATAGGCATACAGTAGAGGCTGAAACACACACACACTCTCTCTCTCTGACACATAGGCATACAGTAGAGGCTGAAACACACACACACTCTCTCTCTCTGACACATAGGCATACAGTAGAGGCTGAAACACACACACACACTCTCTCTCTCTGACACATAGGCATACAGTAGAGGCTACACTCTCTCTCTCTGACACATAGGCATACAGTAGAGGCTGAAACACACACACACTCTCTCTCTCTGACACATAGGCATACAGTAGAGGCTGAAACACACACACTCTCTCTCTCTGACACATAGGCATACAGTAGAGGATGAATCACACACACACTCTCTCTCTCTCTGACACATAGGCATACAGTAGAGGCTGAAAACACACACTCTCTCTCTCTCTGACACATAGGCATACAGTAGAGGCTGAAACACACACACACTCTCTCTCTCTGACACATAGGCATACAGTAGAGGCTGAAACACACACACACTCTCTCTCTGACACATAGGCATACAGTAGAGGCTGAAACACACACACACTCTCTCTCTCTCTGACACATAGGCATACAGTAGAGGCTGAAACACACACACTCTCTCTCTCTGACACATAGGCATACAGTAGAGGCTGAACACACACACTCTCTCTCTCTCTGACACATAGGCATACAGTAGAGGCTGAAACACACACACACTCTCTCTCTCTGACACATAGGCATACAGTAGAGGCTGAAACACACACACACTCTCTCTCTCTGACACATAGGCATACAGTAGAGGCTGAAACACACACACACTCTCTCTCTGACACATAGGCATACAGTAGAGGCTGAAAAACACACACACTCTCTCTCTGACACATAGGCATACAGTAGAGGCTGAAACACACACACACACTCTCTCTCTCTGACACATAGGCATACAGTAGAGGCTGAAACACACACACACTCTCTCTCTCTCTGACACATAGGCATACAGTAGAGGCTGAAACACACACACTCTCTCTCTCTGACACATAGGCATACAGTAGAGGCTGAATCACACACACTCTCTCTCTCTGACACATAGGCATACAGTAGAGGCTGAAACACACACACACTCTCTCTCTCTCTGACACATAGGCATACAGTAGAGGCTGAAATACACACACACTCTCTCTCTCTGACACATAGGCATACAGTAGAGGCTGAATCACACACACACTCTCTCTCTCTGACACATAGGCATACAGTAGAGGCTGAAACACACACACACTCTCTCTCTCTGACACATAGGCATACAGTAGAGGATGAATCACACACACACTCTCTCTCTCTGACACATAGGCATACAGTAGAGGCTGAAACACACACACACTCTCTCTCTCTGACACATAGGCATACAGTAGAGGCTGAAACACACACACACTCTCTCTCTCTGACACATAGGCATACAGTAGAGGCTGAACTCACACACACACTCTCTCTCTCTCTGACACATAGGCATACAGTAGAGGATGAATCACACACACTCTCTCTCTCTCTCTCTCTCTCTCTCTGACACATAGGCATACAGTAGAGGCTGAAACACACACACACTCTCTCTCTCTGACACATAGGCATACAGTAGAGGCTGAAACACACACACACTCTCTCTCTCTCTGACACATAGGCATACAGTAGAGGCTGAAACACACACACTCTCTCTCTCTGACACATAGGCATACAGTAGAGGCTGAAAACACACACACACTCTCTCTCTGACACATAGGCATACAGTAGAGGCTGAAACACACACACACACTCTCTCTCTCTGACACATAGGCATACAGTAGAGGCTGAACACACACACACTCTCTCTCTGACACATAGGCATACAGTAGAGGACACACACACTCTCTCTGAACACACACACACACTCTCTCTCTCTCTGACACATAGGCATACAGTAGAGGCTGACTCTCTCTCTCTCTGGATGAACACACACACACACTCTCTCTCTGACACATAGGCATACAGTAGAGGCTGAAACACACACACACTCTCTGACACATAGGCATACAGTAGAGGCTGAAACACACACACACTCTCTGACACATAGGCATACAGTAGAGGCTGAAACACACACACACTCTCTCTCTGACACATAGGCATACAGTAGAGGCTGAACACACACACACTCTCTCTCTCTGACACATAGGCATACAGTAGAGGCTGAAACACACACACACACTCTCTGACACATAGGCATACAGTACAGGCTGAAACACACACACTCTCTCTCTCTGACACATAGGCATACAGTAGAGGCTGAAAAACACACACTCTCTCTGACACTCTCTCTCTCTGACACATAGGCATACAGTAGAGGCTGAAACACACACACACTCTCTCTCTGACACTAGGCACATAGAGGCTGAAACACACACACTCTCTCTGACACATAGACATACAGTAGAGGCTGAAACACACACACACTCTCTCTCTGACACATAGGCATACAGTAGAGGCTGAAACACACACTCTCTCTCTCTCTCTGACACATAGGCATACAGTAGAGTGTACACTCTCTCTCTCTGACACATAGGCATACAGTAGAGGCTCTCTCTCTCTGACACATAGGCATACAGTAGAGGCTGAAACACACACACTCTCTCTCTCTCTGACACATAGGCATACAGTAGAGGCTGAAACACACACACACTCTCTCTCTCTGACACATAGGCATACAGTAGAGGCTGAAACACACACTCTCTCTCTCTCTGACACATAGGCATACAGTAGAGGCTGAAAACACACACACTCTCTCTCTCTCTCTGACACATAGACATACAGTAGAGGCTGAAACACACACACACTCTCTCTGACACATGGGCATACAGTAGAGGCTCTCTCTCTGACACATAGGCATACAGTAGAGGCTGACACAACACACACACACTCTCTCTCTCTCTGACACATAGGCATACAGTAGAGGCTGAAACACACACACTCTCTCTCTCTGACACATAGGCATACAGTAGAGGCTGAAACACACACACTCTCTCTCTCTGACACATAGGCATACACACTCTCTCTCTGTAGAGGCTGAAACACACACACACTCTCTCTCTCTGACACATAGGCATACAGTAGAGGCTGAATCACACACACACTCTCTCTCTCTGACACATAGGCATACAGTAGAGGCTGAAACACACACACACTCTCTCTCTCTGACACATAGGCATACAGTAGAGGCTGAAACACACACACACTCTCTCTCTCTGACACTCTCTGACACATGACACAGGCATACAGTAGAGGCTGAATCACACACACACTCTCTCTCTCTGACACATAGGCATACAGTAGAGGCTGAATCACACACACACTCTCTCTCTCTGACACATAGGCATACAGTAGAGGCTGAAACACACACACACTCTCTCTCTCTGACACATAGGCATACAGTAGAGGCTGAAACACACACACATACAGTAGAGGCTCTCTCTCTCTCTGACACATAGGCATACAGTAGAGGCTGAATCACACACTCTCACTCTCTCTCTCTGACACATAGACATACAGTAGAGGCTGACACACACACACTCTCTCTCTCTGACACATAGGCATACAGTAGAGGCTGAAACACACACACACTCTCTCTCTCTCTGACACATAGGCATACAGTAGAGGCTGAATCACACACACTCTCTCTCTCTCTGACACATAGGCATACAGTAGAGGCTGAAACACACACACACTCTCTCTCTCTGACACATAGGCATACAGTAGAGGCTGAATCACACATGCTGATCTTTTTAATTACCACTCACTGCAGGGAGCTGGCAGAGGGTATGTAGGAAAAGGTGTGTGTGTGTGTTCTTGGTTTTACAATCCATCTGGGGACCAGAAGTCCTCACAAGGATAGTAAAACAAGGACACATTCAGACAAGTGGGGACATTTTGCTGGTCCCCACAAGGAAAAAGGCTATTTCAAATCAAGTCCGGGTAGCTATTTGGTTCACTATTTAGCAGTCGTATGGTTTAGGGGTAGAAGCTGTACATTAATACAGTTGAAGTTTACATACACTCAGGTTGGAGTCATTAAAACTTGTTTTTCAACCACTCCACAAATTTCTTGATAACAAACTATAATTTTGGCAAGTTATCTTGTCTGTAGTCAATGAACAGCATTCTCAGCTAGGTGTTCCTCTTGTCCAAGTGGGAGAGGGCAGTGTGGAGTGCAATAAAGATTGTGTCATTTGTGGCTTAGGGGTTAGGTTTAGGGTTAGGGGCTAAGGTTAGGTGGGCAGTTAAGTTTAGGGTTAGGGTTGGATGAAGGGATAGGGTTAGTCAGTTAAGGAAAATAGGATTTTAAATGAGAATCAATTGTTAGGTCCCCACAAGGATAGTAAACCAAACATTGTATGCGCGCGTGTGTGCGTGCGTGCGTGTGCGTGCGTGCGTGCGTGCGTGCGTAAGAGAGAGAGAGAGAGATTGGGGGGGTGTGTAGAGTAAAGGCACATTTAAAAAAATCTTATTCAAAAAGACTTGATTACCTCTGGCCCCCTTCTCTGTGGATTATTCTGACACAATACACTGCAACAGCCATTAAAGGCTCTGCATGGTCAATCCGACACCTGCAGTGGCTGTACAGCATTTACTGTGATGCAGCCTCCGCAGAAGTCAGAGCAAACATACTTTTTGCGTTTCTAGGAGCTGAGCAGAGCTGTTGTGAAGGAAGTTGTGAGGGAAGGGAGTTTGTATTTATACCGGACCTCCCACGGCCACCTACCGTCAACCAATCATGTCAATGCGGAGCGCTACAGCGATGTGGTACGTAGCTCAATTTGGCCTCCGCAAGCCTCCAGAGGCTCCGCAATTGCATCACACCGTCCTTAATTAAGCAGCCTACGGATCCCATTTTCAGAGCATAAATGAGCTCTCCCTCCTTGCTCTCTGTCCTACCTTATCACAGCTTTACGTAACTTCACAACTAATGTTAACACAGCTTCCATTTCATTATGCAACCAATGTGTGAGTACTTACATTTGCAGGTGGAGAATAACTAGGAGAAAAAAGTACTTAACATGTTTACAAAATAATAAACAGGAGGAAAATCAACATAAACTGGCCAGAGCACTGACCTATAACCCAGAGCACTGACCTATAACCCAGAGCACTGACCTAACCCAGAGCACTGACCTATAACCCAGAGCACTGACCTATAACCCCCAGCACTGACCTATAACCCAGAGCACTGACCTAACCCAGAGCACTGACCTATAACCCAGAGCACTGACCTATAACCCAGAGCACTGACCTAACCCAGAGCACTGACCTATAACCCAGAGCACTGACCTATAACCCAGAGCACTGACCTATAACCCAGAGCACTGACCTATAACCCAGAGCACTGACCTATAACCCAGAGCACTGACCTATAACCCAGAGCACTGACCTATAACCCAGAGCACTGACCTATAACCCAGAGCACTGACCTATAACCCAGAGCACTGACCTATAACCCAGAGCACTGACCTATAACCCAGAGCACTGACCTAACCCAGAGCACTGACCTATAACCCAGAGCACTGACCTATAACCCAGAGCACTGACCTATAACCCAGAGCACTGACCTATAATGCAGAGCACTGACCTATAACCCAGAGCACTGACCTATAACCCAGAGCACTGACCTATAACCCAGAGCACTGACCTATAACCCAGAGCACTGACCTATAATGCAGAGCACTGACCTATAACCCAGAGCACTGACCTATAACCCAGAGCACTGACCTAACCCAGAGCACTGACCTAACCCAGAGCACTGACCTAACCCAGAGCACTGACCTAACCCAGAGCACTGACCTATAACCCAGAACACTGACCTATAACCCAGAGCACTGACCTATAACCCAGAGCACTGACCTATAACCCAGAGCACTGACCTATAACCCAGAGCACTGACCTATAACCCAGAGCACTGACCTATAACCCAGAGCACTGACCTATAACCCAGAGCACTGACCTAACCCAGAGCACTGACCTATAACCCAGAGCACTGACCTATAACCCAGAGCACTGACCTATAACCCAGAGCACTGACCTATAACCCAGAGCACTGACCTAACCCAGAGCACTGACCTAACCCAGAGCACTGACCTATAACCCAGAGCACTGACCTATAACCCAGAGCACTGACCTATAACCCAGAGCACTGACCTATAACCCAGAGCACTGACCTATAACCCAGAGCACTGACCTATAACCCAGAGCACTGACCTATAACCCAGAGCACTGACCTATAACCCAGAGAGCACTGACCTATAAACTATAACCCAGAGCACTGACCTATAACCCAGAGCACTGACTATAACCCAGAGCACTGATAACCCAGAGCACTGACCTATAACCCAGAGCACTGACCTATAACCCAGAGCACTGACCTATAACCCAGAGCACTGCACTGACCTATAACCCAGAGCACTGACCTATAACCCAGAGCACTGACCTATAACCCAGAGCACTGACCTATAACCCAGAGCACTGACCTATAACCCAGAGCACTGACCTATAACCCAGAGCACTGACCTATAACCCAGAGCACTGACCTAACCCAGAGCACTGACCTATAACCCAGAGCACTGACCTAACCCAGAGCACTGACCTATAACCCAGAGCACTGACCTATAACCCAGAGCACTGACCTATAACCTTTTTCACTGACCTATAACCCAGAGCACTGACCTAACCCAGAGCACTGATAACCCAGACCACTGACGGACACCAACACTAAACCTGTCTTTTTCATAGAGCACGGACGCCAACACTACCTAAACCTTTTCAGAGCACTGACCTAAACCCAGAGCACTGACCTAAACCTGTCCTGCCAACACTACCTAAACCTGTCTTTTCATAGTATATATACGGACGCCCAACACTACCTAAACCTGTCTTTTTCATAGTATATATACGGACACCAACACTACCTAAACCTGTCTTTTTCATAGTATATATACGGACACCAACACTACCTAAACCTGTCTTTTTCATAGTATATATACGGACGCCAACACTACCTAAACCTGTCTTTTTCATAGTATATATACGGACGCCAACACTACCTAAACCTGTCTTTTTCATAGTATATATACGGACGCCAACACTACCTAAACCTGTCTTTTTCATAGTATATATTGGACACCAACACTACCTAAACCTGTCTTTTTCATAGTATATATACGGACGCCAACACTACCTAAACCTGTCTTTTTCATAGTATATATACGGACGCCAACACTACCTAAACCTGTCTTTTTCATAGTATATATACGGACGCCAACACTACCTAAACCTGTCTTTTTCATAGTATATATACGGACGCCAACACTACCTAAACCTGTCTTTTTCTATAGTATATATACGGACGCCAACACTACCTAAACCTGTCTTTTTCATAGTATATATAGGACGCCAACACTACCTAAACCTGTCTTTTCATAGTATATATACGGACGCCAACACTACCTAAACCTGTCTTTTCATAGTATATATACGGACACCAACACTACCTAAACCTGTCTTTTTCATAGTATATATACGGACGCCAACACTACCTAAACCTGTCTTTTTCATAGTATATATACGGACGCCAACACTACCTAAACCTGTCTTTTTTCATAGTATATATACGGACGCCAACACTACCTAAACCTGTCTTTTTCATTTTCATAGTATATATACGGACGCCAACACTACCTAAACCTGTCTTTTTCATAGTATATATACGGACACCAACACTACCTAAACCTGTCTTTTCATAGTATATATACGGACACCAACACTACCTAAACCTGTCTTTTTCATAGTATATATACGGACACCAACACTACCTAAACCTGTCTTTTTCATAGTATATATACGGACGCCAACACTACCTAAACCTGTCTTTTTCATAGTATATATACACGCCAACACTACCTAAACTTTTCTGCCAACACTACCTAAACCTCTCTTTTTCATAGTATATATACGGACGCCAACACTACCTAAACCTGTCTTTTTCATAGTATATATACGGACGCCAACACTACCTAAACCTGTCTTTTTCATAGTATATATACGGACGCCAACACTACCTAAACCTGTCTTTTTCATAGTATATATACGGACACCAACACTACCTAAACCTGTCTTTTTCATAGTATATATACGGACGCCAACACTACCTAAACCTGTCTTTTTCATAGTATATATACGGACGCCAACACTACCTAAACCTGTCTTTTTCATAGTATATATAAACCTGTTTTTTCATAGGACGACACCAACACTACCTAAACCTGTCTTTTTCATAGTATATATACGGACACCAACACTACCTAAACCTGTCTTTTCATAGTATATATACGGACGCCAACACTACCTAAACCTGTCTTTTTCATAGTACGGACGCCAACACTACCTAAACCTGTCTTTTTTCATAGTATATATACGGACGCCAACACTACCTAAACCTGTCTTTTTCATAGTATATATACGGACGCCAACACTACCTAAACCTGTCTTTTTCATAGTATATATACGGACGCCAACACTACCTAAACCTGTCTTTTTCATAGTATATATACGGACGCCAACACTACCTAAACCTGTCTTTTTCATAGTATATATACGGACGCCAACACTACCTAAACCTGTCTTTTTCATAGTATATATACGGACACCAACACTACCTAAACCTGTCTTTTCATAGTATATATACGGACGCCAACACTACCTAAACCTGTCTTTTCATACACGGACGCCAACACTACCTAAACCTGTCTTTTTCATAGTATATATACGGACGCCAACACTACCTAAACCTGTCTTTTTCATAGTATATATACGGACGCCAAACACTACCTAAACCTGTCTTTTTCATAGTATATATACGGACGCCAACACTACCTAAACCTGTCTTTTTCATAGCCAACACTACCTAAACCTGTCTTTTATATACGGACGCCAACACTACCTAAACCTGTCTTTTTCATAGTATATATACGGACACCAACACTACCTAAACCTGTCTTTTCATAGTATATATACGGACACCAACACTACCTAAACCTGTCTTTTTCATAGTATATATATGGACGCCAACACTACCTAAACCTGTCTTTTTCATAGTATATATACGGACGCCCAACACTACCAACACTACCTAAACCTGTCTTTTTCATAGTATATATACGGACACCAACACTACCTAAACCTGTCTTTTTCATAGTATATATACGGACGCCAACACTACCTAAACCTGTCTTTTCATAGTATATATACGGACGCCAACAATACCTAAACCTGTCTTTTTCATAGTATATATACGGACGCCAACACTACCTAAACCTGTCTTTTTCATAGTATATATACGGACACCAACACTACCTAAACCTGTCTTTTTCATAGTATATATACGACGCCAACACTACCTAAACCTGTCTTTTTCATAGTATATATACGGACGCCAACACTACCTAAACCTGTCTTTTTCATAGTATATATACGGACGCCAACACTACCTAAACCTGTCTTTTCATAGTATATATACGGACGCCAACACTACCTAAACCTGTCTTTTTCATAGTATATATACGGACGCCAACACTACCTAAACCTGTCTTTTTCATAGTATATATACGGACGCCAACACTACCTAAACCTGTCTTTTTCATAGTATATATACGGACGCCAACACTACCTAAACCTGTCTTTTTCATAGTATATATAGACACCAACACTACCTAAACCTGTCTTTTTATAGTATATATACGGACGCCAACACTACCTAAACCTGTCTTTTTCATAGTATATATACGACGCCAACACTACCTAAACCTGTCTTTTTCATAGTATATATACGGACGCCAACACTACCTAAACCTGTCTTTTTCATAGTATATATACGGATGCCAACACTAAACCTGTCTTTTTCATAGTATATATACGGACGCCAACACTACCTAAACCTGTCTTTTTCATAGTATATATACGGACGCCAACACTACCTAAACCTGTCTTTTTCATAGTATATATACGGACGCCAACACTACCTAAACCTGTCTTTTTCATAGTATATATACGGACGCCAACACTACCTAAACCTGTCTTTTCTAAACCTGTCTTTTTAGTATATATACGGACACCAACACTACCTAAACCTGTCTTTTTCATAGTATATATACGGACGCCAACACTACCTAAACCTGTCTTTTTCATAGTATATATACGGACGCCAACACTACCTAAACCTGTCTTTTTCATAGTATATATACGGACGCCAACACTACCTAAACCTGTCTTTTTCATAGTATATATACGGACGCCAACACTACCTAAACCTGTCTTTTTCATAGTATTTACGGACGCCAACACTACCTAAACCTGTCTTTTTCATAGTATATATACGGACACCAACACTACCTAAACCTGTCTTTTTCATGGTATATATACGGACACCAACACTACCTAAACCTGTCTTTTTCATAGTATATATACGGACGCCAACACTACCTAAACCTGTCTTTTTCATAGTATATATATACGGACGCCAGCACTACCTAAACCTGTCTTTTTCATAGTATATATACGGACGCCAACACTACCTAAACCTGTCTTTTTCATAGTATATATACGGACGCCAACACTACCTAAACCTGTCTTTTTCATAGTATATACGGACACCAACACTACCTAAACCTGTCTTTTTCATAGTATATACGGACGCCAACACTACCTAAACCTGTCTTTTTCATAGTATATATACGGACGCCAACACTACCTAAACCTGTCTTTTTCATAGTATATATACGGACGCCAACACTACCTAAACCTGTCTTTTTCATAGTATATATACGGACGCCAACACTACCTAAACCTGTCTTTTTCATAGTATATATACGGACGCCAACACTACCTAAACCTGTCTTTTCATAGTATATATACGGACGCCAACACTAAACCTGTCTTTTCTAAACCTGTCTTTTTCATAGTATATATACGGACACCAACACTACCTAAACCTGTCTTTTTCATAGTATATATACGGACGCCAACACTACCTAAACCTGTCTTTTTCATAGTATATATACGGACGCCAACCTAAACTTTTCTTTTTTCATAGTATATATACGGACGCCAACACTACCTAAACCTGTCTTTTTCCAACACTACCTAAACCTGTCTTTTTCATAGTATATATACGGACGCAACACTACCTAAACTACCTAAACCTGTCTTTTTCATAGTATATATACGGACGCCAACACTACCTAAACCTGTCTTTTTCATAGTATATATACGGACGCCAACACTACCTAAACCTGTCTTTTTCATAGTATATACGGACGCCAACACTACCTAAACCTGTCTTTTTCATAGTATATATACGGACGCCAACACTACCTAAACCTGTCTTTTTCATAGTATTTTTCTACCTAAACCTGTATATATACGGACGCCAACACTACCTAAACCTGTCTTTTTCATAGTATATATACGGACGCCAACACTACCTAAACCTGTCTTTTTCATAGTATATATACGGACGCCAACACTACCTAAACCTGTCTTTTTCATAGTATATATACGGACGCCAACACTACCTAAACCTGTCTTTTTCATAGTATATATACGGACGCCAACACTACCTAAACCTGTCTTTTCATAGTATATATACGGACGCCAACACTACCTAAACCTGTCTTTTTCTTGGTTTTTCACTACCCTAAACCTGTCTTTTTCATAGTATATACGGACACCAACACTACCTAAACCTGTCTTTTTCATAGTATATATACGGACGCCAACACTACCTAAACCTGTCTTTTTCATAGTATATATACGGACGCCAACACTACCTAAACCTGTCTTTTTCATAGTATATATACGGACGCCAACACTACCTAAACCTGTCTTTTTCATAGTATATATACGGACGCCAACACTACCTAAACCTGTCTTTTTCATAGTATATATACGGACACCAACACTACCTAAACCTGTCTTTTTCATAGTATATATACGGACGCCAACACTACCTAAACCTGTCTTTTCATAGTCTTTTTATATATACGGACGCCAACACTACCTAAACCTGTCCTGCCAACACTACCTAAACCTGTCTTTTTCATAGTATATATATACGGACGCCAACACTACCTAAACCTGTCCATAGTATAAACGCCAACACTACCTAAACCTGTACGGACGCCAACACTACCTAAACCTGTCTTTTTCATAGTATATATACGGACGCCAACACTACCTAAACCTGTCTTTTCATAGTATATATACGGACGCCAACACTACCTAAACCTGTCATAGTATTTTTCTATAGTATATATACGGACGCCAACACTACCTAAACCTGTCTTTTTCATAGTATATATACGGACGCCAACACTACCTAAACCTGTCTTTTCATAGTATATATACGGACGCCAACACTACCTAAACCTGTCTTTTTCATAGTATATATACGGACGCCAACACTACCTAAACCTGTCTTTTTCATAGTATATATACGGACGCCAACACTACCTAAACCTGTCTTTTTCATAGTATATATACGGGACGCCAACACTACCTAAACCTGTCTTTTTCATAGTATATATACGGACGCCAACACTACCTAAACCTGTCTTTTCATAGTATATATACGGACGCCAACACTACCTAAACCTGTCTTTTCATAGTATATATACGGATGCCAACACTACCTAAACCTGTCTTTTTCATAGTATATATACGGACGCCAACACTACCTAAACCTGTCTTTTTCATAGTATATATACGGACGCCAACACTACCTAAACCTGTCTTTTTCATAGTATATATACGGACGCCAACACTACCTAAACCTGTCTTTTTCATAGTATATATACGGACCAACACTACCCTAAACCTGTCTTTTTCATAGTATATACGGACGCCAACACTACCTAAACCTGTCTTTTTCATAGTATATATACGGACACCAACACTACCTAAACCTGTCTTTTTCATAGTATATATACGGACGCCAACACTACCTAAACCTGTCTTTTTCATAGTATATATCGGACGCCAACACTACCTAAACCTGTCTTTTCATAGTATATATACGGACACCAACACTACCTAAACCTGTCTTTTTCATAGTATATATACGGACGCCACTACCTAAACCTGTCTTTTTCATATATATACGGACCTAACACTACCTAAACCTGTCTTTTTCATAGTATATATACGGACACCAACACTACCTAAACCTGTCTTTTTCATAGTATATATACGGACGCCAACACTACCTAAACCTGTCTTTTCATAGTATATATACGGACACCAACACTACCTAAACCTGTCTTTTTCATAGTATATATACGGAGTATATATACCAACACTACCTAAACCTATCTTTTTCATAGTATATATACGGACACCAACACTACCTAAACCTGTCTTTTTTCATAGTATATACACGGACGCCAACACTACCTAAACCTGTCTTTTTCATAGTATATATACGGACGCCAACACTACCTAAACCTGTCTTTTTCATAGTATATACGGACTAAACCTAAACCTGTCTTTTTCATAGTATATATATATAAACCTGGACATAAACTACCTAAACCTGTCTTTTTCATAGTATATATCGGACGTAACACTACCTAAACCTGTCTTTTTCATAGTATATATACGGACGCCAACACTACCTAAACCTGTCTTTTTCATAGTATATATACGGACGCCAACACTACCTAAACCTGTCTTTTTCATAGTATATACACCAACACTACCTAAACCTGTCTTTTCAGTATATATCGGACACCAACACTACCTAAACCTGTCTTTTTCAAGTATATACGGACGCCAACACTACCTAAACCTGTCTTTTCATAGTATATACAGGACACCAACACTACCTAAACCTGTCTTTTTCATAGTATATATACGGACACCAACACTACCTAAACCTGTCTTTTTTCATAGTATTATGACACCAACACTACCTAAACCTGTCTTTTTCATAGTATATATACGGACGCCAACACTACCTAAACCTGTCTTTTTCATAGTATATATACGGACACCAACACTACCTAAACCTGTCTTTTTCATAGTATATATACGGACACCAACACTACCTAAACCTGTCTTTTTCATAGTATATATACGGACACCAACACTACCTAAACCTGTCTTTTTCATAGTATATATACGGACGCCAACACTACCTAAACCTGTCTTTTTCATAGTATATATACGGACGCCAACACTACCTAAACCTGTCTTTTTCATAGTATATATACGGACACCAACACTACCTAAACCTGTCTTTTTCATAGTATATATACGGAGCTAACACTACCTAAACCTGTCTTTTCATAGTATATAGAAACACTACCTAAACCTGTCTTTTTCATAGTATATATCGGACACCAACACTACCTAAACCTGTCTTTTTCATAGTATATATACGGACGCCAACACTACCTAAACCTGTCTTTTTCATAGTATATATACGGACGCCAACACTACCTAAACCTGTCTTTTTCATAGTATATATACGGACGCCAACACTACCTAAACCTGTCTTTTTCATAGTATATATCACGGACGCCAATCACTACCTAAACCTGTCTTTTTCATAGTATATATACGGGCCAACACTACCTAAACCTGTCTTTTTCATAGTATATATACGGACGCCAACACTACCTAAACCTGTCTTTTTCATAGTATATATACGGACGCCAACACTACCTAAACCTGTCTTTTCATAGTATATACGGACGTAATACTACCTAAACTTTTAAACCTGTCTTTTTCATAGTATATTACCGGATTTCAACACTACCTAAACTTTTTTCATAGTATATATATAGGACGCCAACACTACCTAAACCTGTCTTTTTCATAGTATATATACGACACCAACACTACCTAAACCTGTCTTTTCATAGTATATATACGGACGCCAACACTACCTAAACCTGTCTTTTTCATAGTATATAAACACTACCTAAACCTGTCTTTTTCATAGTATATATACGGAATCACTACCTAAACCTGTCTTTTCATACGGACACCAACACTACCTAAACCTGTCTTTTTCATAGTATATATACGGACACCAACACTACCTAAACCTGTCTTTTCATAGTATATATACGGACGCCAACACTACCTAAACCTGTCTTTTTCATAGCGGACGCCAACACTACCTAAACCTGTCTTTTTCATAGTATATAGGACGCTCAAATTGTGTCCTAAACCTGTCTTTTCATAGTATATGACGCCAACACTACCTAAACCTGTCTTTTCATAGTATATATACGGACGCCAACACTACCTAAACCTGTCTTTTTCATAGTATATATACGGACGCCAACACTACCTAAACCTGTCTTTTTTCATAGTATATATCGGACACCAACACTACTAAACCTGTCTTTTTCATAGTATATATACGGACACCAACACTACCTAAACCTGTCTTTTTCATAGTATATATACGGACACCAACACTACCTAAACCTGTCTTTTCATAGTATATATATGGACGCCAACACTACCTAAACCTGTCTTTTTCATAGTATATATACGGACACCAACACTACCTAAACCTGTCTTTTTCATAGTATATATACGGACGCCAACACTACCTAAACCTGTCTTTTTCATAAACCTGTCTTTTATATATACGGACGCCAACACTACCTAAACCTGTCTTTTTCATAGTATATATAAGGACGCCAACACTACCTAAACCTGTCTTTTTCATAGTATATACGGACGCCAACACTACCTAAACCTGTCTTTTTCATAGTATATATACGGACGCCAACACTACCTAAACCTGTCTTTTTCATAGTATATATACGGACACCAACACTACCTAAACCTGTCTTTTTCATAGTATAACGGACGCCAACACTACCTAAACCTGTCTTTTTCATAGTATATATACGGACACCAACACTACCTAAACCTGTCTTTTTCATAGTATATATTGACGCCAACACTACCTAAACCTGTCTTTTTCATAGTATATATACGGACGCCAACACTACCTAAACCTGTCTTTTTCATAGTATATATACGGACGCCAACACTACCCTAAACCTGTCTTTTTTCATAGTATATATACTGACGCCAACACTACCTAAACCTGTCTTTTTCATAGTATATATACGGACGCCAACACTACCTAAACCTGTCTTTTCATAGTATATATCTGACACCAACACTACCTAAACCTGTCTTTTTCATAGACGGAGCCAACACTACCTATACCTGTCTTTTTCATAGTATATATCGGACACCAACACTACCTAAACCTGTCTTTTTCATAGTATATATACGGACGCCAACACTACCTAAACCTGTCTTTTTCATAGTATATATCGGACACCAACACTACCTAAACCTGTCTTTTTCATGGTATATATACGGACACCAACACTACCTAAACCTGTCTTTTTCATAGTATATATACGGACGAACACTACCTAAACCTGTCTTTTTCATAGTATATGACACCAAGCACTACCTAAACCTGTCTTTTTCATAGTATATACCAGCACCTAAACGTCTTTTCAAGCACTACGGACGCCAGCACTACCTAAACCTGTCTTTTCATAGTATATAAACGGAGCCAACACTACCTATACCTGTCTTTTTCACATAGTATATATACGGACACCAACACTACCTAAACCTGTCTTTTCATAGTATATATACGGACGCCAACACTACCTAAACCTGTCTTTTTCATAGTATAGGGACGCCAACACTACCCAAACCTGTCTTTTTCATAGTATATACGGACGCCAACACTACCTAAACCTGTCTTTTTCATAGTATATATACGGACGCCAACACTACCTAAACCTGTCTTTTTCATAGTATAGTATATATACGGACGCCAACACTACCTAAACCTGTCTTTTTTCATAGTATATATACGGACGCCAACACTACCTAAACCTGTCTTTTTCATAGTATATATACGGACGCCAACACTACCTAAACCTGTCTTTTTCATAGTATATATACGGACGCCAACACTACATAAACCTGTCTTTTCATAGTATATATACGGACGCCAACACTACCTAAACCTGTCTTTTTCATAGTATATATCTAAACCTGTCTTTTTCATAGTATATATACGGACGCCAACACTACCTAAACCTGTCTTTTTCATAGTATATATACGGACGCCAACACTACCTAAACCTGTCTTTTTCATAGTATATATACGGACGCCAACACTACCTAAACCTGTCTTTTTCATAGTATATATACGGACGCCAACACTACCTAAACCTGTCTTTTCATAGTATATATACGGACGCCAACACTACCTAAACCTGTCTTTTTCATAGTATATATACGGACGCCAACACTACCTAAACCTGTCTTTTTCATAGTATATATACGGACGCCAACACTACCTAAACCTGTCTTTTTCATAGTATGTATACGGACACCAACACTACCTAGACCTGTCTTTTTCATAGTATGTATACGGACACCAACACTACCTAAACCTGTCTTTTTCATAGTATATATACGGATGCCAACACTACCTAAACCTGTCTTTTTCATAGTATATATACGGACACCAACACTACCTAAATATGTCTCTACTATACTCCCTTCTATACTTCCCAGCAGTAATGAGTGAGTCTATTCTCACGTTAGTCTGTGGTTAATGGTTGGCTTACTCGTTAAAGGGTTTAACTCACCAGTGTGACAACAGCAGATTAATTCGAGACGACACTGCTGCTTTCTGATCACAGTCACAGTAAAGACTATCACTTAGAGGTCGACCGATTAATCGGAATGGCCAATTAGTTGGGCCGATTTCAAGTATTCATAACAATCGGTAATCTGCATTTTTGTGGCCGATTACATTGCACTCCACGAGGAGACTGCGTGGCAGGCTGACTACCTGTTAAGCGAGTGCAGCAAGGAGCCAAGGTAAGGTGCTAGCTAGCATTAAACTTATCTTATAAGAAACAATCAATCTTAACATAATCACTAGCTAACTACACATGGCTGATGATATTACTAGTTTATCTAGCTTGTCCTGCGTTGCATATAATCGATGCGGTGCCTGTTAATTTCTCATCGAATCACAGCCTACTTCAACAAACGGGTGATGATTTAACAAGCGCATTCGCAAAAAATCACTGTCGTTGCACCAATGTACCTAACCATAAACATCAATGCCTTTCTTAAAATCAATACACAAGTATATATATTTAAACCTGCATATTTAGTTAATATTGCCTGCTAACATGAATTTATTTTATCTAGGGAAATTGTGTCACTTCTCTTGCGTTCTGTGGAAGCAGAGTCAGGGTATATGCAGCAGTTTGGGCCGTCTGGCTCGTTGCGAACTGTGCGAAGAACATTTCTTCCTAACAAAGACCGTGATTTATTTGCCAGAATTGTACATAATTATGACATAACATTGAAGGTTGTGCAATGTAACAGCAATAGTTAGACTTAGGGATGCCACCTTTTAGATAAAATACGGAACGGTTCCATATTTCACTGAAAGAATAAACGTTTTGTTTTCGAAATGATAGTTTCCGGATTTGACCATATTAATGACCTAAGGCTCGTATTTCTGTGTGTTATTATGTTATAATTAAGTCTATGATTTAATAAGAGCAGTCAGACTGAGCGATGGTAGGCACCAGCAGGCTCGTAAGCATTCATTCAAACAGCACTTTCCTGCATTTGCCAGCAGCTCTTCGCTGTGCTTCAAGCATTGAGCTGTTTATGACTTCAAGCCTATCAATTCCCGAGATTAGGCTGGTGTTACCGATGTGAAATGGCTAGCTAGTTAGCGGGGTGTGCGCTAAAAGTATTTCAATTGGTGACATCACTCGCTCTGAGACCTTGGAGTAGTTGTTCCCCTTGCTCTGCATGGGTAACGATGCTTCGAGGGTGGCTGTTGTCGATGTGTCCCTGGTTCAAGCCCAGGTAGGAGCGAGGAGAGGTATGGTAGCTATACTGTTGCACTGGCAATACTATAGTTCCTATAAGAACATCCAATAGTCAAAGGTATATGAAATACAAATGGTATAGAGCAAAATAGTCCTATAATAACTATAATAACTATAACCTAAAACGTCTTACCTGGGAATATTGAAGACTCATGTTAAAAGGAACCACCAGCTTTCATATGTTCTCATGTTCTGAGCAAGGAACTTAAGCGTTAGCTTTTTAACATGGCACATATTGCACTTACTTTCTTCTCCAACACTTTGTTTTTGAATTATTTAAACCAAATTGAACATGTTTCATTATTTATTTGAGGCTAAATTGACTTTATTGAGATTAAGTAAAAGTGTTCATTCAGTATTGTTGTAATCGTCATTATTACAAATGACTGAATTAATTAATTAATCGTCCAATTATATCGGTATCGGCTTCCTTTGGTCCTCCAATAATCGGTTTCGGCGTTGAAAAATCATAATTGGTCGACCTCTACTATCAATCAGCAACTAACAGGAGACAGTAATAACATCACAGAGAGAGAGACAAAGAGAGAGAGAGAGAGAGAGAGAGAGAGAGAGAGAGAGAGTGGGAGGAGTTACAGAAGGAGAGAGAGAGAGAGAGAGAGAGAGAGAGAGAGACAGACAGACAGACAGAGAGAGAGAGAGAGAGAGAGAGAGACAGAGAGAGACAGAGAGAGAGACAGAGAGAGAGAGAGAGTGGGAGGAGTTACAGAATGAGAGAGAGAGAGAGAGAGAGAGAGAGAGAGAGAGACAGAGAGAGAGTGGGAGGAGTTACAGAATGAGAGAGAGAGAGAGAGAGAGAGAGGAGTTACAGAAGGAGAGAGAGAGAGAGAGGAGAGAGAGAGAGACAGAGAGAGAGAGAGAGAGAGAGAGAGAGAGAGGAGACAGAGAGAGAGAGAGAGAGAGAGAGAGTGAGAGAGAGAGAGAGAGTGAGAGAGAGAGAGTGAGAGAGAGAGAGAGAGAGAGAGAGTGAGAGAGACTTTTAACTTTTGGTCTTTCTTTATTGAAACATTCTCAATTCATTTAAAACTCACCCCCCCACTCCTAAAATAAAAAAATAAAAAATATATATCCTGTACAAATCACCATACACAAAAAACCTCTCCTACAACCGTATATCCAAAACATCTTCCCCAGCAATACAGACAGCCCCCCCAACACACCATATCTCCTCAAACATCTCCACACATTTGATCATTTTATAGAACTCAAACTCAACCCTAAGGCGCGCAGAGACCATCCCATTAAACAGTAGTAAAGGGTCTGTTATCCCCCCACCTTTGACCCTGTTCCTCCTTGTTAGCCAAATAGCTAACTTTGCCTGAGCAAACAGAAAATTCAACAAAACACATTTTTCTTTCTCCTTACTCGAATACCTGTATCCCATTATAAACATCCCAACAGCAAAAACCACCCCCAACCTGTCACACAGACATTCCAACAGAGACATTAATGGCATTAACCTGGTGCACACAGAAAACACATGAATTACAGTTTCTTTCATTTGACAGAAAGGACACCCCTGCCCAAAACCCGGATCAACCCGTGCCAACCAGCTGTTAGTGGCCAGGGCTCCATGAAGAACCCTCCACTGGAGGTCCCCTGACCTCTTTGGTACTGGGGGTTTGTAGAGCGCCCCTCCATCTAAAACCCACCATACTCTCCGCCCCACATACCCCCTGCCACTGATGTGCCTTCACTCCTGTTAGGCTTCTAATGCTCCTAACCTTAACATAGAGGTTGTAGAGGGCTTTACCTCCCACCCCCTCAAACTCCCCCAGGCTCGGAGTGTTAAAATCTAACAAGTCCTCCAGACCCCCTTGCCAGTCTCCAGTCTCTGCCGTCACCTGCAGTGGCGGGAACATTGGTGGCCCCTCTCCCTTTGGCCTCTCAAACACCCCCTTACCGGCTCAGACAGTGCCTCCTGGACCTCCTCCAGGAATCTCTCCAGCAGCCTAAGAGACGTTATTCCTGTTTGTTGTGCCAAGACTTCCGGGGTTTTCCACCCCTCCTCTCCCAGCAGTCTCAGGTCACCCAGCCTTTGTAAACCCCCTGCCATCAGTTGCCTCTGCAGGTTGGCCGACTGAACCGATCTCAAAGGGATGGCTGGGTTGTGGAAGATAGGCTCCTCCCCACCCACAGCCCAGGCTCCACACCCCCTTCTCGTGTGGGTCTTAGCAGCTGCCAGGCCCTCAGCACCGCAGAGTAAAACTCTGAGAGACCTGCTGTACTCAGCCTCTCCAGCTTCATGAGGAACAGCTGCCGGTCCAACCCTAATCCGCCAGCTCTCCTCAGCAGCGCGCATGCTGGTTCCCTCCAGCCAACATCAGTGTGGTACAGCAGTCTCTGCACCGCCTTTAGTCGGAAAGCAGCCATCCTGCTCTCCAGTTCCACCAGGCCCTGTCCTCCTTCGTGGACGGTCATGTACAAGACTGCTGCCTTCAGCCAGTGATGTCCCGACCAAAAGAAGTCCACCAGCTTGCGTTGCAGGTCTGCAAGCAGACCGGCGGGGGGGTTGAGGACAGCCAGTTTATGCCACAAGGAAGATGCCACCAGGTTGTTGATTATCAGCACCCTCCCTCTATATGACACTTGGGACAGGAGCCACCTCCACCTGGCCAGTCTTGACACCACTGCCTGTGACAGCCCCTCCCAGTTCTTGCTGACCCACCTCTCCGAGCCCAGGTACACCCCCAACACTTTAAGCCCTTCACAACCCCACTGCAAACCCCTGGAAGCAGAGGAGGAGCCCTACCCCCATGCCCCACATAACAGAGCTTTGCTCTTTCCCAGTTTACCTTAGCTGATGAAGCTCCCTCGTACACCTTCAGACTGGTCTCTAGTTCCTGCATATCTTGCCCATCCCTGACCATCACAGAAACATCATCTGCATATGCTGAGACTGCTATTCCTGTCACCACATCCATGCCTGTCCAGCACACTCCCCGCAGTCTCCTGCGTAGCAGTCCTAAAAAAGGCTCAATGGCTAGTGTGTACAGCTGCCCAGATAGAGGGCATCCTTGTCTAATCCCCGTCTCACCCAGACTGGCCTACTGAGCCCCCTCCCACCTTAACCATACATGACGCCCCAGCATACAACAGCTTCACATAGGTCACAAAACTCTTCCCAAACCCAAACACAGACATCACATTAAACAGATACTCATGATCCACTCTATCAAAAGCCTTCTCTTGATCTAAAGAGACCAGTCCAAAGTTCACATTAGAACCTCTCGACAAGTCCAACATGTCCCTAATCAAGAACAAGTTGTCCGTGATTGAGCGTCCCGGTACACAATATTTCTGGTCCTTGTGTATTATAGAGTCCAGATGGGACTTCAGTCTGTTAGAGAGGACCTTGGCAAAAATCTTGTAGTCCGCACAGAGTAATGCCACAGGCCTCCAGTTCTTAAGTTCACACAAGTCCCCTTTTTTGGGCAGGAGAGTCAGAGCCGCCCGACGGCAGCTCATCGGCAACTCTCCTACCCCGACGCATTCACGCAACACGCAAAAGAAATCCTGTCCAATTGTTCCCCAGAATTTTTGTAAAATTCCACTGGAAGTCCATCGACCCGGGTGCACGACCGGGGGACATCTGAGTTACTGCCTCTGCCAGTTCATGTGACAACAGAGGAATGTCCATTTCATCCCTCTGTGCCCGAGAGAGCTTAGGGAGTCCTGCGAACAAGACCTGAGCACACATAGGATCACACATTTCTGCCCTATACAATTCAGTATAAAACTCCACAGTCCGCTCCCGCATCTCCCCACCACAGAGGTCACCCGCCCATCAGACAGCCGTAGACAATGCATACCCTTGGCTTCACTGCTCTGTCTTTCCAAACCAAAGAAGAAGGAGCTGGGAGCATCCATCTCCTTGAGCATGGAGAACCTAGCTCTTACAAGTGCTCCTTTGCTTTAACCTGGAAAAAACTGCCCAGGTCCCTACGTAGTCGGCTAAGTTAGCCTGGAGGCCTACATTGCCTTGCCCCACCATCTCTACCTCCATCTCACTAATACACCGCTCTAGTTCCCCAATACTCTCCTAGCCTCTGAGGATGAGAGAGCTGTGTACTGTTGACAGAAAAGCCGAATTTGCACTTTCCCCACATCCCACCATTGACTCAGAGACTCATACTCCTCTCTTCGCTGCCCCATCTTTCCCAAAAAGTCTGGAAACCTGAGCAAAGGTGGCATCTTGTAAGAGCTTTACATTGAACTTCCAATAAGATGCCTGCCGGGGCCCTGGTGAAATAGACAGCCGAGCCATGGTTATGTGGTGATCCGAAAACCCCACTGGGAGAATGGTAGCACCCAGCAGCCTATTGCTCTGATTCCTGGACATGTAAAAACGATCAAGTCGAGCTGCACTCACCCTAGCCCCAAAACCTTCACCCACGTATACTGTCTTATGTTTGGATGTTTAGTTCTCCAAACATCCACTAGGTCAAACTGATTAAAGATGTCCCTTAACACTCCCACTGACACTGAATGAGGCTCTTCCCCATTTCTGTCTTTTGTAAAATCCATTGTACAGTTCCAGTCACCTCCGATCACCAGCGTCTCCTCAGGCGCTACTTGTGAGAGTTCCTGTCTAAGACTCCCAAATAGAACCCCTCTTTCTCTCCCTGTGTTAGGCGCATACACATTTATAAAGACAAAAACCATGTTGTTAATTTCTGCTTTAACAACAAGCAACCTACCCCTACACACCTCCTTTGAGGAGCAAATTTTACAGCCAGACCCGGTGCAAAAAGGACTGCCACCCCTGCACTAAGATTTGTCCCATGGCTCAACACACTTGCCCCTTTCCACCAGAGCCCCCAATCAACTTCATTCACCACATCACTATGCGTCTCCTGCAGAAACAACACCTGTACTTTTGTTTGTTTTACATATTCACCCAACACACTCCTCTTTCCCGCATCTCTGGCGCCATTTATATTGAGCGAGCCTACCCGAAGAGTCTCCATAAGAAGTGGGAGAAAAGCCAGCAGAGAAATAGACCAATAGCAAAGCTCAAAAGCCCCAGTGTCAGTAAGAAATTAAACATTTAAACAGTGTCTGAAGGTAAACCTTTACGCACTGTTGTGACCCACTTCCTCAACCTAAACCATTTCCTGGGTGAGAGGACACCATGCCCCTCATTTCTCATAGCATGTTGTACTGATCTTACAAACTTTCTAGGATCAGGAAAAAAGTCTCAAGATTAACTTTTTTCCCTTAGTCTCATTCAGGAACCTTGTCAGTTCTCTCAACGTGTACTTAGACCCCTCTGGTTGACTGGCTGTCAGCTCCGGGCCAATTGAAGAGGAGTCTGAAAAAATAACTCCTCATCCTCTTCCTCAGACTCACTTTCCTCCTCTTCTCTATCTCCCACCCTGACCACCTGCCCTTTCTCTCTGTTTAGGGCCTCACCCACAGCAACAGGCAACATTTCCATGGTACCTTTATCCACATCCTTTTCCTTTTCCTCTTGACACCCTCCTCCTCCCCTAATCTCTTACACTTCCCCACTATGCTCTCCTCATCCACTAGAATAACCTGACTAGACGCAGTATCATCTGCACCACCCTCTATAGCATGACTAGGGCCAGCCTCAGCTACACCACCCTCCATAGCATGACTAGGGCCAGCCTCAGCTACACCACCCTCCATAGCATGACTAGGCCCAGCATCATCTGCACCACCCTCCATAGCATCTCTAGGCCCAGCCTCAGCTACCCCACCATCTCTAGCCTGACTAGACCCAGCCCTCTGCTTCTCCACCATCTCTAGCCTGACTAGACCCAGCCTCATCTACACCACCATCTCTAGACTGACTAGGCCCAGCCTCTGCTGTCTGCATCTCCTTACCCCCTGCATTTTGACCTCGATTTCCCCCACTTGCACCCTCACTCCGTCTATGGCCTTTATGTGGGCACGCAAAGCTCTTGTGCCCCAAATCCCACATTCAAAACACTGTAGACTATCTGTGCTGGCAAAACCTGCATAGAGCCCCTCCCCATGCCTCACTTTGAAATGCACATTTAGCTGTTGCTCATTATTGTTCAGAAACATAAACACTTGCCTCCTGAACGAAACAACGTGCTTAACGGCATCTGCATGAAAACCTGCTGACAGTACACGAAACCGCTAGCAAACTTACCAAAACGACTTAGCTCTTTCCTAATTTGATCGTCCGTAATAAACGGAGGCAAATTTGCCACTACAACTCTTGTTGAAGGGGTAGAGAGAGGTGAAATTGACACCAATACATCCCTCACAAATATTCCGCTAGCAATTAGCCTACCGACCAAATTTGCCCTTTTCATGAACACAACCACAGCTTTGTTCATTCTAGAAGCAGAATGTATAAACTCAGCTCCTACCTGTTCACCGACCGCGAGCAGAACCTCCTCCACCTTAACTCCGTTCTCAGGAACACACCTGAATCCATGCTGTATCGACAGCGTCTCCTCCGCGCTAGGCTGAGAAGCCATTGCGCACACTACACCTTCCACCCCCCCGGAAAGTTACTCTGTCCTCTTCCACCCTAACTTTGAAAAAAATCTTTGGATACCGCTAAAAACAAATATTGCATTAACCCTCCACCATAGAAAATAACATGTAAAGAAAAGAATCAAGAAAGTTAGTTAGGATAGAGCTTTCCACACCAAACACTCAAACTCCAAAAACACCCAGCATGCACCGAGAGAGAGAGAGAGAGAGAGAGAGAGAGAGAGAGAGAGAGAGAGAGAGAGAGAGAGAGAGAGAGAGTGGGAGGAGTTACAGAAGGAGAGAGAGAGAGAGAGAGAGAGAGAGAGAGAGAGAGACAGAGAGAGAGAGTGAGAGAGCGAGAGAGTGGGAGGAGTTACATAGAGAGAGAGAGAGAGAGAGAGAGAGAGAGAGAGAGAGAGAGTGGGAGGAGTTACAGAAGGAGAGAGAGAGAGAGACAGAGAGACAGAGAGAGAGAGAGAGAGAGAGAGAGAGAGAGAGAGAGAGACAGAGAGAGTGAGAGAGAGGGAGAGAGAGAGAGTGAGAGAGAGAGAGAGAGAGTGAGAGAGAGAGAGAGAGAGAGAGAGAGAGAGAGAGTGGGAGGAGTTACAGTTACAGCTACCATCAGTCCTGTGTCATGCCAACAGTAAAGCATCCTGAGAACATTCATGTGTGGGGTTGCTTCTCAGACAAGGGAGTGGGCTCACTCACAATTTTGTCTAAGAACACAGCCATGAATAAAGAATGGTACCAACACATCCTCCGAGAGCAACTTCTCCCAACCATCCAGGAACAGTTTGGTGACGAACAATGCCTTTTCCAGCATGATGGAGCACCTTTCCCCATAAGGCAAAAGTGATAACTAAGTGGCTCAGGGAACAAAACATCAATATTTTGGGTCCATGGACAGGAAACTCTCCAGACCTTTATCCCATTGAGAGCTTGTGGTCAAACCTCAAGAGGTGGGTGGACAAACAAAAACCCACAAATTCTGACAAATGCCAAGCATTTATTATGCAAGAATGGGCTGCCATCAGTCAGGATGTGGCCCAGAAGTTAATTGACAGCATGCCAGGGCAGATTGCAGAGGTCTTGAAAAAGAAGGGTCAACACTGCAAATATTGACTATTTGCATCAACTTCATGTAATTGTCATTAAAAGCCTTTGACACTTATGAAATGCTTGTAATTATACTTCAGTATTCCATAGTAACATCTGACAAAAATATCTAAAGACACTGAAGCAGCAAACTTTGTGGAATTTAATATTTGTGTCATTCTCAAAACTTTTGGCCACGACTGTACTTAGCATGGTAGCTACCCTTTCCTTAACCCTTTAAGCTAACCCTTCACCTAACCCTAACCCTTTAACCTAAATCCTAAACTTAACCCTAACTTTAACACTAACCCCTAATTCTAACCCCTAGCCAAGCTAACATTAGCCAGCTAGCATGCGTTAGCCAGCTAGCATACGTTAGCCACCTAGTTCAAATTTGTAACATATCATACGTTTTGCAAATTCGTAATGTATAATATGAATTGTAATTCGTAACATATTTTACGAAATGGGTGATGGACATCCACAAATTAATACATACCATACAAAACGTAACATATACTAAATGGAGTGTCTCGGATTCATATACTGAATAATACGAAATTCTCTGAGACCAGGTTATCATGCCTTATTTTAATATAATGGCCCCACCCCCTCAACACGCCCTGTGGGAAGTTTAATTCAGATAATTAATGTATTTGTTCCATTTAAGCAAAACCCCATACACTTGGGGTTAGTCTGATAAAAAAGAAAACTCTATTAGTGATGTGAAATTCACCATGAATGTGACTGAATGCAGGTCAGTGTGTGTGAACCAACAGTGAGAAAAGCTTTTAGTCCAGTATACTGTAGGTTAACTCTGGAAACAGTGTCTACATTCCAAATGGCACCCTATTCCCTATGTAGTGCACTTTATAGGGAATAGGGTGGTATTGTGATGCAACCAGTGAGGTTGTAACACACACACACACAGTCTGTAACCTTGACTAATGTATGTTTGACCTGTAGAGATTCATCTGGTTAAAATCAATGGCCATTAAGTCACTGTTAGAGAGACGAACAATCACTTACTGGCCTACACACATAGCATGGAGAGGGTCACGTGTTGAACATTTGTCACAATACACAAACACACACAGACACAATCAATCAAGAGCATACATGACAGTGCATGCACACTGACACGCGCAAACAACCACGCGAACACACACTCACACCCTAAAACACCCATACACATTACTACAGATGAAGAATGGTTGGACCACAGTCAATGTTGCCACCTACTGTACAGCTCTATAACAGTGTAGGCTACATGAGTTTACATCCCCAGCCAGACATACTGTATATGACGGTCACAGACATTATATAACCATTGAAGTCAGTCAGTTTGTTAGGGTCAGCTCATGGCACAGTAAGCCTACAGGGTTCGAGCATACAAAAACAGTTGATGAAAAGTGTCTTAGGTAGGGTATATGCTATGCTCAATGCCAGGGTGGCAGGGAAGGGGAGAGGGTAAAGGAGAGACAGGGTGCATGTGAGAAAGGGGTGGAGATGGGGATGAGGGAGCAGTGTGATAATGGAAGGGGAAAGAGTAGGCTGCAGGCCTAGGTGAAAGAAGGGGAGACAGAAGGAGAGGTGAGGAGGGGACAGGGAATACTGCCCTGTGGGCATAGATAGAGGGCACTGTCTGACTGTGGGTATTCTTGGCACACTCCCACTCTGACCTTGGGAGATACAGCCTAGACACACACACACACACACACACACACACAAACACACGCACAGAAAGAGAGAGACTGGCTGCCCAAACACTGCCAACAACAATTAGCCTCAACCTGGGGTACCTCGGCCTGCAGCAGACCTGTGCCAAAGGCTGGCAGTAACCACAGAGCGACAGTAAAACCTTGGTGGATTGGCCACGATTCCGTGCTGCACTACAGTAAGGCCAGTTCTGATTGGGTTGGTGATCTGATTCGCAGGCAGAACTGTCCCTATTGGTTAGGGTGGCTGTGTTCGGTGTGAGATTTGATAGAACAACTGAGTTCTGGGTATGGCTCAGTGAGATAATACTAGAGGCTCAGTGAGATAATACTAGAACTGGCTCAGTGAGATAATACTGGAAATGGCTCAGTGGGATAAAACTGGAACTGGCTCAGTGGGATAAAACTGGAACTGCCTCAGTGAGATAATACTGGAACTGGCTCAGCAAGATAATACTACAGGTTCTGTGAGATAATACTGGAACTGGCTCAGTGAAATAATACTAGAACTGGCTCAGTGAGATACTACTGGAAATGGCTCAGTGGGATAAAACTGGAACTGGCTCAGTGAGATAATACTGGAACTGGCTCAGTGAGATAATACTGGAACTGGCTCAGTGAGATAATACTGGAACTGGCTCAGTGAAATAATACTAGAGGCTCAGTGAGATAATACTGGAACTGGCTCAGTGAGATAATGCTGGAACTGGCTCAGTGAGATAATACTAGAGGCTCAGTGAGATAATACTGGAACTGGCTCAGTGAAATAATACTAGAGGCTCAGTGAGATAATACTGGTACTGGCTCAGTGAGATAATACTAGAGGCTCAGTGAGATAATACTGGAACTGGCTCAGTGAGATAATACTGGAACTGGCTCAGTGAGATAATACTGGAACTGGCTCAGTGAGATAATACTACAGGTTCTGTGAGATAATACTGGAACTGGCTCAGTGAGATAATACTAGAACTGGCTCAGTGAGATAATACTGGAAATGGCTCAGTGGGATAAAACTGGAACTGGCTCCGTGAGATAATACTGGAACTGCCTCAGTGAGATAATACTGGAGGCTCAGTGAGATAATACTGGAACTGGCTCAGTGAGATAATACTGGAACTGGCTCAGTGAGATAATACTGGAACTGGCTCAGCAAGATAATACTACAGGTTCTGTGAGATAATACTGGAACTGGCTCAATGAGATAATACTGGAACTGGCTCAGTGAGATAATACTGGAACTGGCTCAGTGAGATAATACTGGAACTGGCTCAGTGAGATAATACTAGAGGCTCAGTGAGATAATACTGGAACTGGCTCAGTGAAATAATACTGGAACTGGCTCAGTGAGATAATACTAGAGGCTCAGTGAGATAATACTGGAACTGGCTCAGTGAGATAATACTGGAACTGACTCAGTGAGATAATACTGGAACTGGCTCAGTGAGATAATACTGGAACTGGCTCAGTGAGATAATACTGGAACTGGCTCAGTGAGATAATACTAGAGGCTCAGTGAGATAATACTGGAACTGGCTCAGTGAGATAATACTGGAACTGGCTCAGTGAGATAATACTGGAACTGGCTCAGTGAGATAATACTAGAGGCTCAGTGAGATAATACTGGAACTGGCTCAGTGAGATAATACCTTAACTGGCTCAGTGAGATAATACTAGAGGCTCAGTGAGATAATACTGGAACTGGCTCAGTGAGATAATACTGGAACTGGCTCAGTGAGATAATACTGGAACTGGCTCAGTGAGATAATACTGGAACTGGCTCAGTGAGATAATACTAGAGGCTCAGTGAGATAATACTGGAAATGGCTCAGTGAGATAATACTGGAACTGGCTCAGTGAGATAATACTGGAACTGACTCAGTGAGATAATACTGGAACTGGCTCAGTGAGATAATAATAGAGGCTCAGTGAGATAATACTGGAACTGGCTCAGTGAGATAATACTGGAACTGGCTCAGTGAGATAATACTGGAACTGGCTCAGTGAGATAATACTAGAGGCTCAGTGAGATAATACTGGAACTGGCTCAGTGAGATAATACTGGAACTGGCTCAGTGAGATAATACTAGAGGCTCAGTGAGATAATACTGGAACTGGCTCAGTGAGATAATACTGGAACTGGCTCAGTGAGATAATACTGGAAATGGCTCAGTGGGATAATACTGGAACTGGCTCAGTGAGATAATACTGGAACTGCCTCAGTGAGATAATACTGGAACTGGCTCAGGGAGATAATACTGGAAATGGCTAAGTGAGATAATACTAGAGGCTCAGTGAGATAATACTGGAACTGGCTCAGTGAGATAATACTGGAACTGGCTCAGTGAGATAATACTGGAACTGGCTCAGTGAGATAATACTGGAACTGGCTCAGTGAGATAATACTGGAACTGGCTCAGTGAGATAATACTGGAACTTGCTCAGTGAGATAATTACCGTAACTGGCTCAGTGAGATAATACTAGAGGCTCAGTGAGATAATACTGGAAATGGCTCAGTGAGATAATACTGGAACTGGCTCAGTGAGATAATACTAGAGGCTCAGTGAGATAATATTGGAACTGGCTCAGTGAGATAATACTGGAACTGGCTCAGTGAGATAATACTGGAACTGGCTCAGTGAGATAATACTGGAACTGGCTCAGTGAGATAATACTGGAACTGGCTCAGTGAGATAATACTGGAACTGGCTCAGTGAGATAATACTAGAGGCTCAGTGAGATAATACTGGAAATGGCTCAGTGAGATAATACTGGAACTGGCTCAGGGAGATAATACTGGAAATGGCTAAGTGAGATAATACTAGAGGCTCAGTGAGATAATACTGGAACTGGCTCAGTGAGATAATACTGGAACTGGCTCAGTGAGATAATACTGGAACTGGCTCAGTGAGATAATACTGGAACTGGCTCAGTGAGATAATACTGGAACTGGCTCAGTGAGATAATACTGGAACTTGCTCAGTGAGATAATTACCGTAACTGGCTCAGTGAGATAATACTAGAGGCTCAGTGAGATAATACTGGAAATGGCTCAGTGAGATAATACTGGAACTGGCTCAGTGAGATAATACTAGAGGCTCAGTGAGATAATATTGGAACTGGCTCAGTGAGATAATACTGGAACTGGCTCAGTGAGATAATACTGGAACTGGCTCAGTGAGATAATACTGGAACTGGCTCAGTGAGATAATACTGGAACTGGCTCAGTGAGATAATACTAGAGGCTCAGTGAGATAATACTGGAAATGGCTCAGTGAGATAATACTGGAACTGGCTCAGTGAGATAATACTAGACGCTCAGTGAGATAATATTGGAACTGGCTCAGTGAGATAATATTGGAACTAGCTCAGTGAGAAAGTACTGGATCATAGTCAATTCTTTTGAACCAGTAGGAGCTGCTGGTCACCAAACGGAGACCACAATCAACACAAGATACAGAGGGGAAAGCATTCCCTCTATTGGAAGTAAACACTGATCACAGACCAGTTAACCTGGGTCTGTGTGTCGTGTGTGTGTGTGTTCACCTGAGCATGATGCGGAATCTGATGGCCTGATAAAATTACATTTGTAGGTTATTTTTGGTGATGAGAAATTCTATGAGTTATGAGTTAATGTGTGCACTACAATCCAAAAAGGCCCATAGAATCAAAACCATAGAATCAAAATTCCAATTTCATGGCATTCTGGAACCATTTATAACCCATAATAGAATTAGAATGGATTGAATTATATTTCTATGTTATAGCCACCACTTATAACCATGTTACACATGACGCACGTGTAGTCTGGTTTCTATGACAACAGATCCATCTGCAGACTACTCGCTCGGTGTTGGTGACACATCACAGAGATTGTATGGGAGCACGAGCAAGAGCTGGGTTGAGATGTTTACTGCTTGTGTGTTTAATCAATGCTTTCTCCCCTGTGTCTATAGCCATGCTCGTTGCTTTTTGACACTGAAGCGGATTCCTTTTCCCCTGTTCACATGGAGAATTCACAGCCCCACCTCATAGGCTCAAATAAAGGTAGAGTCGCCGGTCATCCTAAAAACAAAATTTGACTGTAATAAAAGCCTGGCTTTAAGAGCGGCATATTTGCTAAGTGCCTCCTCGGCAGCACGAATAAAATGTTATACTATGAATTTGATATTTTCGGTTTATCCGACTCGATCCCTTACAATCCCATAAAATCCGTCCTCGAATCTCATCCAGCCTTGCAGTAGTAGCAGAGGCAGTCTGTGTGTGTGTCGTTCATTGTGCATTAATAACGCGGACGGGCTGTATCAAAAAGCCAGAGCATGCTTTGCTTACCTCATCTTCTTCTCTCCACCGTAATGATAAATGAAGAATGACCTGTATTCAATATGTCACCCTTTCTGGACTATTCTCTCAGTCCAGAATATAGTCGATGTTAATATTATAATATGTATTATCTAGCTATAGCCTAGGCTACGCCAATGCTACGAAGCCTGCCGGCGATATACAGAGCAAGGCAGATGCTAGAAAGGCGACAGGGTGGGGTAAATGCCACAAAACGATGCCACAATTTTAGTCTCTTTTAAAGTGAATCTCTAACCAGTCCCTCTCGAGGTCCTGACAGTGTTTTCGGTGCCATTTCATTTCAGAACGCTACGGAGAACTGTCCTGGCGAGAGACCGGTCTGTGCGGCTGACAGCGGCTTCTGGGGTGCCATCTTCCCTTCGTCCAGCACACGGAGAGTGGACGTGCGGGAGGGAGAACGGAAGGGAGGGATATAGAGGGGGGGGCTGCTGTAGCTACTGTAGGCTAAGTCTATACCACCCTTATGTTTCCTCTCCAAACCAATGATATTCAATGGTCGTCGGGTTCAAACTCAGGTTTCTTTTTTGAAGTGTGACCACTAAGCCTGTGACCCTGACAACACCACCAGGTAATAATGTAACATGTCTATCACTTAATGAAAGACAATAGTAGGCCTACTTAAATCCATGATGAGAGGAATTGGATGTCCATGTGATATCCATCCTTGTTGAACCCATCGTAGTTGGCTACACTACAGGTGTGATGGTCAGCGGTTTGCCGGTTCCCCTCGGCAGGTAAACAGATGGGATTGTAAGGTCAAAAGTTATTGCACTTTTGTAGGCTAGGTTTTGGGTTAGGACACCTGAAACCAATTTTTATTGTATTTATTAATGTAACCTTTATTTTACACGACTAAGATCTTCTGACCTGCATGCAGACAAAGTACAGGGCCAAGGACATAACATCAATGGGACATCGACAGAATCATTGAACATAGCCTGCAAGATGGCAGGTGTGAATGATCTGTACCCAACTAAGATGTGGGTGTGGTCACAGACTTTCACTTCCACTGTCTAGTCTTGATTTTCAAGCCACATATTCTTCAGATACCATTAAAGAAGAAATATCCTTGAAGTTGAGCCAACTTAAAGGGGCATTCCAATTAAATTGTGATTTTACAGTTTTTTCTTAAATTATGTTTCCACACTATGAGGTCGAAATAACAAAGAAATTGTGAAAATTATGATAATGCCTTTTTTGTTTTAAGAGCCTGGAATTTCAGCCTGTTCAGGTGGAAGGGAACTTTTGGCCCACATCATGACATTCACAATGTGATCTGTTTATAACAGGCCAATGACTGTTCATCTGGGAAAAGGGGTGGGCTCTAGACCATCCTATCAGCCAATCAGGTCTGTGCATATAAATATTTTCTATTTTGTTTCGTAATGCCTATACTATCAGACCGAGCGTTTCAAGGGCCAAGGAGGCTCAGGGAAATTAAGTTGTTTTTATTAGACATACAGTGAAGATTTAAAAATAAAATGACAAAGATTGCATGGGGGCTTTAAAGTATCTGGGAAAGGAAACAGAGGCCCAATTATCTTCTGGCCAGCAGAGAGCATGCCTTACCCACTTGAACCCCATGTTGCAAGTGTGAAGACAACACACTAAGTTCAAGGGGGTGCATACACTATTTCTATAACTACTGAAACTAGCCGACCCAATGTCATGTTGTCACAGAGTTGGATAGCATACATTTACATTTAAGTCATTTGCATGAACCTACAGGAACGGGCCACCGCCTTGATGTTATTTGAGAACGACAGGGTGTTGTCCAGGATCACGCCAAGGTTCTTAGCGCTCTGGGACGAGGACACAATGGAGTTGTCAACCGTGATGGCGAGATCATGGAACGGGCAGTCCTTCCCCGGGAGGAAGAGCAGCTCCGTCTTGCCGAGATCTAGCCTTCTGACGCTCACGTACGCTGAGGCCTACAGTTTCTGTGAGCCGACGGCAGAGATTTCTGCCCCACTATGCATCCACATAGAGGTTTCTAACAGAACTATGATACTATGTACTAAACACACACACACATTCACTCACACAGTAGAACTCCAAACAAGATAAGATATGGACATATCTTGTAATCATTTGTTATTACATTGTTATTATTACAGCTGGCCATAGGGGGCGCCAGGTAGCCTAACGGTTAAGAGTGTTGGGCCAGTAACCGAAAGGTCACTGGTTTGAATCCCTGAGCCGACTAGGTTAAAAATCTGACAATGTGCCCTTGAGCAAGGCACTAAACCCTAATTTCTCATGTTAGTCGCTCTGGATAAGAGTGTCTGCTAAATTACTTTTAAGATTTGTGTTGTAAGAGAAAGGAGAAAGAAAAAGTAGTCGAAGCAGGTGATCACTGAAATGTTTATTAATGGCTGTCAACAGAGACGGAGATACACACAGACATCGAATAAGAGAATTCACTCATACTGTACATCCCCCTCAAAGTCAGGGAGATTTCAATGAAAACTCATACTGTACATCCCCCTCAAAGTCAGGGAGATTTCAATGAAAACTCATACTGTACATCCCCCTCAAAGTCAGGGAGATTTCAATGAAAACTCATACTGTACATCCCCCTCAAAGTCAGGGAGATTTCAATGAAAACTCATACATCCATATTTTACTGACATAAAGCTACATAATAAACTAAACTGGATATGAGTGTCTGCTAAATTACTCAAATGTAAAACATAAATGAGACATGAAGACCGAAAGAAACAGCAGAAAAAAATAGAGGCTTCAAGTTGACATAAATATCTAAGAAATGACAGAGAACAAAGTGAAGAGGACTATGGTCACTGATGGTGCTAGGAAATTCAACAAAACAATCAAATAAACTCACTATTCTCTTTTCTGGCCAAACAAAAACCTCAAAACCCAAACTGTGTAACTATCAGTCCATCTCAAACATTACTAAAGACAACCTCCACTTCTACAGTAAATACTTCACTGCTATACATTTTCAAACATCTGGAAAACCGATTTCTCTTACAGGCCTACACTTGTAATAGCCCAAATATAAATTGCCCTTAACTACAGATCTAGGATTAGATTACCCAACCCTAACCATTATGAGGATTAGAACAATATCTGACCCTAGACCTGTGTTTAGGAGCAACTTGTACATCCTCATAGCCTACTCTATTGCCTAGTAACAGATTTGGAAGTAATGGCTTGGTGATTTGAGGGGGCTTTTGTAATTGAACGTGTCCAGAGGAGAATACGTATTCTGATTGGTGCTTTTCTGCAGGGGGAGGGTGAAGGCAGGGTGTGTTTTGCGTGTCTTGGGCTTGGTCCGGTCGGAGGTCGGGGGGGCTCCTTTGGTCTGAGGGGAGGTGGGGGTTCTGGTTGGTCTGGAGTTGGGGACCGTGGGGGCTGATTTGGCCACTTCAGAAGACCCAGTCCTTTTTGTTTGGGGGCTCAGATAGATCTGCATAGTCACTAAGTGAAGAGGTGAAATGAGGGGTAAAGGTTGAGGGTGAAAGTAGGGGACGAAGTGAGGTATGTTAGTGTGAGCAGATGGTGAGGGGTTGAGTTGGTGAAGTGTTGGGGTGTGAGGAGGTGGTCAAGGGTTGAAGTGTTGAGGTGGGAGGAAAAGGTGTGGATGTGTCGTGGAGAGGGAATGGGAAGAGAAGTCATGATGATACATGGTGAGAAAATGAGAGACAAGGATAAAACAAGTGTTCAAATACAGTGCTTACTTGTACTTTAGAAACCAGAAGATGTATTTGCCACAGATTAGATTTGAGCTTTTAGTAGATATTATTCCATAAACTTGACAAACTTGACAGACGTTGTCTCTTCTGAGATAGATAATGCATGGGATCAGTAACAGGTGGTGGAGAAAACAGTCATAGTATGTAGAACTCAGTGGAGGCCGCTGAGGGAGGACGGCTCAAAGTAATGGCTGGAATGAAGTCAAAGGAATGGTATCAACACCATGGAAACCATATGCTTGATACCATTCCATTGACTCCATTCAAGCCATTACTAGGAGAGCTAGACTAAGACATATCCAGTTGAGGTTAAGAATGTTATTCCAGGAGGTTGGACTGAGGCCTACCTTTACAGTGCGTCACACGCCTCGACCCTGTAGAAAACAAACACAGAAACAGAGAGCAGGTCACTCGATGTGGAGTTATAGGAGCCACTCTAACCATTTGTCAGTGGTGTAAATTACTTAAGTAAAAGTACTTTAAAGTACTAGTTAAGTCGTTTTTGGGGGTATCTGTACTTTACTATTTATATATTTATTTTTTGTCAACTTTTACTTCACTACATTCCTAAAGAAAATCATTGACTTTTTCTCCATACATTTCCCCTGACACCCAAAAGAACATTACATTTTCAATGCTTAGCAGGAGAGGAAAGTGATCCAATTCATGCACTTATCAAGAGAACATCCCTGGTCATCCTTACTGCCTCTGATCTGGCGGACTCACTAAACACAAATGCTTCATTTGTAAATTATGTCTGACTGTTGGAGTGTTCCCCTGGCTATACGTAAATAAAAAAACAAGAAAATTGTGCTGTCTGGTTTACTTAATATAAAGAATTTGAAATTATTTTTTACTTTTAATACTTAAGTATATATTAGCAATTACATTTACTTTTGATACTTGAGTAAAAGTATTTGGTTTTAAATATACTTAAGTAATATTTTACTGGGTGACTTTCACTTTTACTTAGTAATGACTTTGTCATTTTCTATTAAGGTATCTTTACTTTTACTCAAGTATGACATTTGGGTACTTTTTCCACCTCTGCCATTTATCAATGGTATGTTTCAGTAGGATCAATCTAACCAACAGCTTGTTTCCCATTTCATTAGCCTTAAATAAAGGTTAAATCATTATTATTTTTTTTTTTTATTAAACCTGGCCATTACTCTACCCAAGCACTGTTGTCCATCTTAGTGCTGCTCCCTGCTAGTGGACAGTAGACATTAAATCATTGTCTTACCTACACTGGCTGCAGGCTCCTTGGTTTTGCTGCAAGCAGAGAGTGAGGAAGAAGAAGTTAGGCACCATCCCACAAGTATGGAAATTATTCTCAATCACATCTATTCTCAATCTCACGCTTGTCTAGAACAAGGATGGACAACTCCAGTCCACGAGGGCCACAGTTCTGATGCTTTTAGTTTTTACACCAGGTTACCCAGACACAGATATAAACCAGATTGACGAACAAGGATGGAAACCAGCAGACATTCAAGGACCAGAGTTCTGACTCCTGCTCTAGGGATGTATTTGAAACTACATAAGAGCCTTATAGACTCAGTACAGAACAGTTGTAGCCACGGGAAGATGTTTGGGCATGGGGCTGCCGCTAATGCAGGACTTATAAACAGTGCACTACTGTTGTGAGAAATCCCAACAAAAATGTGATTTGTTTCAGGGCATGCTACAGCCCCTTCATCACCCTTACTTTCCGTGGCTATGTTCAGAACACATTTAAACACCCCCTCCCTCTTACTGACACAGACGTCTAAGTTCCTGTGCAGTATATGCCTACTAACCTACCTATCGCCTTTCTTACTGCCGGGGCCGCTGTTGAGCCTGAGGGGACAGGTCGGGGGCCTGGCCGAGTCTTAGAGGTACAGTCCTTCAGACTGCCTGCTGAACTCTTCACACCACTGAGGGAGAAGGGGGGGGGGGGGGGGGGTACATTAGAGAGAGTGGGACAACAGCAAGTGTATGATTAATTTGTTGAAATGTATCTAGCTAGAGTAACAGAGGAGGTTTAGTAATCATACTGTACCTCTCTGTGTTTGCAGGTGACTGTTCGTGATTGTGTACTGTACCTCTTGGCTGATGCTCCTGGTAAGGGGCTGTAGTTCCGTGTGGTGGAGGTAGAGGGCATTGTAGAGCTTGTGGAGCTTTTCTTCAGAGAGGCAAGGCTGTTCATTGATGGTCTGGATGGCTGGGCAAGAGACACAGGCCTAGCTGCTGGTGCATAGGGGAAATGTGGGTGAGGAGGGTGTGTATGTAGCATTGCCTCAGCGCTATACAAACATACTATACACATTTCTGAGCACCTCCAAGACGTAGGATACTGATGTACTAATGATTTTGTTACTTTAGACAGAAACAAAAGTAGGGTGGTTGGTCGTGAAGGATGGGCGGGTGTAATCAACGACTGTCTATCAATCCAAAGGTTGTGTGTTCGAGTCGCGTTGGGGACAACTGTAGCATTTTAGCTAACCCTTATTCTAAACCAAACCCAATTCACTTAACCTTTCATGTAAATTTACCTAACCTTTGTCTTAATTTTTTGAATTAACCTTTATTTAACTAGGCAAGTCAGTTAAGAACAAATTCTTATTTACAATGACAACCTAGGAACAGTGGGTTAGTTGTTAGCTCAGGGATTCGATCTAATTCTCCCCATAATTCTCCTTTGCTGTTATGATGAAACAAGCAACTCGGTCTCAGAGAAAGACGCATAATACTATACATCCTCCAAGATCTATGTAGGTTACATCATCCAATTCGTGCTATTGTACAACTGGGTAAGACACATGATACTGTACTTCCTCTAATTCATATGCTATTGTGTGACCCCTATTCCATTCATAATGTAACCTAACAATGAAAACATACAGTATCATAAAATGTATTTATTTTTTATTTCACCTTTATTTAACCAGGTAGGCTAGATGAGAATAAGTTCTCATTTACAACTGCAACCTGGCCAAGATAAAGCAAAGCAGTTCCACACATTGTCACGTTGTTCGTAATAATGATCGGACCAAGGCGCAGCGTGAGTATAGTTCCACATCTTAAATTACAAAGTGAAACTGGAAACAAAATAACAAGACTTACAAAGACCTGTGACAACATAGTGCTCAAACACACTATACACAAACAATATCCCATAACCCACAGGTGGAAAAAATGCTACTTAAGTATGATCCCCAATTAGAGACAACGATAATCAGCTGCCTCTAATTGGGAATCATACAAATCACAGAGGTAGAAAATCAAACCTAGAACCCCACATAGAAAATATAAACTAGAACAAAAACCCCTAGTCACACCCTGACCTACTCTACCATAGAAAATACAGGTTTTCTATGGTCAGGACTTGACAGTACCCCCCCAAAGGTGCAGACTCCGACCGCAAAACCGTGGAACGTCGCCGGAAGCTCCCCTGGTGCGTGGGGCCGGTACTGGTGGTACCGGGCTGGTGACACGCATCTCAGGGCAAGCGAGAGGAGCAGGAACAGGACGCACTGGACTGTGGGAACGTACTGGAGACCTGGTGCGTACAGCCAGCATCAATGCTGTATCGGAACGATGACACTCTTCACGCGTTGAGTACGAGGAGTTGGCACAGGACGTACTGGGTTGGGAAGGTGCACTGGAGACCTGGTGCGTATAGCCAGCATCAATTGTTCCGGAACTTTAACACACTTCTCAGGATGAGTACGGGGAGCTGACTCAGGTGGCACCAAACTGACAACACATTCCTTTGGGCAAAATCCGTGCATCCTCCACAAACTCAACAACTCTCCCATTTCGCTCTCCTCCAAATTCTCCCAGACTGGCTCTGGTTCACTTCTCGGCTCCGCCGACTGCTCCATGAGCCCCCCAAATATGTTTTATTGGGATTTCTGTGGCCTTCTTCCCCGACTTCATCACTGTCCCTCCTTCGCTGCTTCCGCCTGCTTCCATGGCAGGCTCTTGTCTCCTGCCATTATGTCGTCCCAAGTCCAGGATGTTCTCTCCCTGATCTCCTCCAAAGACCAGGATGCCATTCCAAAGACCAGGATGCACACTCCTCCAAAGACGCTCCTCCAAAGACCAGGATGCACGCTGCTTGGTCCATAACCCACAGGTGGAAAAAATGCTACTTAAGTATGATCCCCAATTAGAGACAACGATAACCAGCTGCCTCTAATTGGGAATCATACAAATCACCAACATCGAAAATCAAACCTAGAACCCCACATAGAAAATATAAACTAGATCAAAAACCCCTAGTCACGCCCTGACCTACTCTATCGTAGAAAATACAGGTTTTCTATGGTCAGGACGTGACACACATACAACAACACAGAGTTACACATGGAATAAACAAACATACAGTCAATAATACAGTAGAAAAAAATCTATATACAGTGTGTGCAAATGAGGTAGGATAAGGGAGGTAAGGCAATAAATAGGCCATGGTGGCGAAGTAATTACAATATAGCAATTAAACACTGGAATGGTAGATGTGCAGAAGATTAATATGCAAGTAGAGATACTGGTGTGCAAAGGAGAAAGATAAATAAATAAATTCAGTATGGGGATGAGGTAGTTGGATGGGTTATTTACAGATGGGCTATGTACAGATTTCTCAAGTTTTGAGGGAGCGTGCAACTGGCTTGCTGACTGCAGGAAGGTCCACCAGAGCATTCGCCAGATCATTTTATGTTAATTTCTCTACTATAAGCGACCTCCAACGCTGTTTTAGAGAATTTGGCAGTATGCCCAACCATGTAGCATGTACAAAAATATAAACACAACATTCAACAATTCAAACGATTTGACTGAGTTACAGTTCATATCAGGAAGTCAGTCAATTGAAATAAATTCATTAGGCCCTAGTCTATGGATTTCACATGATCAGGCAGGGGCCATCCATTGGGGAGCCAGGCCTAGCCAATCAGAATGTGTTTTTCCCCACAATATGGCTTTCTTACAAACAGAAATACTCAGCTGTCCGGGTGGCTGGTCTCAGACGATTGTAAATAAGAGTAGAATATCTTTCTAAACACTTCTACATTAATGTGTCAAAGATCATACTCCCAAGACATGCTTAACCTCCTCTGTTACTGGTAATGGTGAAATGTTAGCATGTCTTGGGGGCATGATCTTTGACGCTCTGTAACTTTCTCACTCATCCTTATTCACGATTCATTAAGGATGACCAGTAATCAATGGTATTCTTCAGAAACACATTCTATTCTGATTTATAGTAAAAGTGACTCCAAAATGACACAATACATGACTTACTAATTGGGCACAACATAATCCTAAACACAACCAAAACAAACTGCAAATACATTCAACAAGTGTGTAGAGTCACGAGCTTGATGTAGTCATTGCTTGCTATGAATATGGGACCAAATACTAAACTTAATTATTTTTATTTTTTTTTACCCCTTTTTCTCCCCAATTGTTAGTAGCTACTATCTTGTCTCATCGCTACAACTCCCGTACGGGCTCGGGAGAGACGAAGGTTGAAAGTCATGCGTCCTCCGATACACAACCCAACCAAGCCGCACTGCTTCTTAACACAGCCACAGGAGTCGCTGATGCGCGATGAGACAAGGATATCCCTACCGGCCAAACCCTCCCTAACCCGGACGAAAGTAGGCCAATTGTGCATTGCCCCACGGACCTCCCGGTCGCGGCCGGTTATGACAGAGCCTGGGTGCGAACCCAGGGTCTCTGGTGGTACAGCGCCCTTAACTACTGCGCCACCCGGGAGGCCTCAAATACTAAACTTTTGACTACTTTTTTTTATAAAGAATCCTTAGGGGTGTCAATCATTTTGACTCCTACCATTTTGAGGGGAAAAAAAGATTACTTGTTAAACATAATCTCTTTCTCTGAGCAATTGCATTAATATAAAATAATATAATTTCCCAAATTCTTTTTGCATACAATATAGCTCATTATTTGAATTATTTATTTTATACAGTCATTATTGCTCATCTTTATCGAGGATGTCAATCATTTCGGACCCCACTATGTGTGTGTGTACCTTTCTCAGCAGGTCCTTTCTTGGCGTTGGTGACCTGGTGTTCCTCTGAGATGTTGAGTCTCTTGAGGACGTCTGCCAGGGCCATCTTCAGAAGCTGGATCTCATCCTCCTGCATCTGCATCCGCTGCTCCAGGTATGTCAGGCGGTCTGCTACATCTATCCCGCTCGCTGCAGAGCTGCGGTCATCTGGGAAGCACAACCACACACAGAGTTAGCCCACTGAGCTAAAGCCACTGCTTCAGGTACGTCAGATGGTCCACTATGTCCATCCCGCATGCCACCAAGCTACGGTAACATAGACAGCTAATGCCATTTGTACCCAACCAGCGCCACTAACACTGTCTTAGTCCACTGAGCTAAAGCCACTGGCCATTGGGCAATTCAAGACCATGTTAAAACACACACACACACACACACACAGTTACTTATGCTTCCAGGTGATTGATATAGACTCAAATAGACTCTGAATAGAGTCACAGATTCATTACAGAAGAATGAACAGAGTCACAGACTCAAACAGACTGAATATTCACACTGATTCATCAAACAGACTGACCAGTCACAGACTCAAACAGAATTCTTCACATATCACACAGACACCTTACACAGTAACATAAATACTGTAGACATAAAAGCTGAAACAAACAATAGCACATGCACTATAATACACGCCACAGACAACAGACACACACAACACTCGGATAAAAGCCAAGAGACAATTTTCTATGAATTACATCAATAGGAGGAACACTCCTAATAAATTGCATCATTTTGTATATATATAAAAAATGTTTACGAAACGATATGAAAATACGACCACAGAGATCAAATGAAATAAATCTGCTACTACAAAAACCAAGACAATAGGTGCCACCCGTGTCCTTTTAGTAGACTCTAATCCCTATGAGAGTGATGCTCGTAAGTGACTGGTGTAATGGTAAAGATCAGAAGCTGTCGAATACCTTTGGATCCCTGTCTAGTGAGATGTCATAAAGATTCCTCATACTGGGTAACCCTTCCTCCACTCTAGAACTCCTCCTCCTACTCTCTTCTACTGTCTGACAGACAATATCTTCCTCCATCCTAGTGATTGCCAGCTCTCTCTCTCTCTTTCTTTGTGTTCCACTGTCTGACAGACAATATCTTCCTCCATTCTAGCGATTGCCAGCTCTCTCTCTCTCTCTCTTTGTGTTCCACTGTCTGACAGACAATATCTTCCTCCATCCTAGTGATTGCCAGCTCTCTCTCTCTCTCTCTTTGTGTTCCACTGTCTGACAGACAATATCTTCCTCCATCCTAGTGATTGCCAGCTCTCTCTCTCTCTCTCTTTGTGTTCCACTGTCTGACAGACAATATCTTCCTCCATCCTAGTGATTGCCATCTCTCTCTCTCTCTCTCTCTCTTTGTGTTCCACTGTCTGACAGACAATATCTTCCTCCATCCTAGTGATTGCCAGCTCTCTCTCTCTCTCTCTCTCTCTCTCTTTGTGTTCCACTGTCTGACAGACAATATCTTCCTCCATCCTAGTGATTGCCAGCTCTCTCTCTCTCTCTCTCTTTGTGTTCCACTGTCTGACAGACAATATCTTCCTCCATCCTAGTGATTGCCAGCTCTCTCTCTCTCTCTGTGTTCCACTGGCTGGTGTTCTCATCTCCTCTGTTCCAGTTCTGTCACACAGTAGAACACGGAGCTCTTCTCCCTTCCTCTCCGCTCCAACCAGCCTCACACCAAGATCACAAAATGTATATCACAACAACTGTTCTCTCCTCTCTTCCTGTCCTGTTTTC